>NC_060174.1:19027051-19327051 GCF_021184085.1 Oncorhynchus gorbuscha
AGGAAAAACATCAGGGACAGACTGATATTCTGCAAAAGGTAAAGGGATTGGACTGCTGAGGACTGGGGTAAAGTAATTTTCTCTGATGAATCCCCTTTCCGATTGTTTGGGGCATCTGGAAAAATGCAGAGAAGACAAGGTGAGCACGACCTTTACTGTCATACCAACAGTAAAGCATCCTAAGACCATTCATGTGTGGGGTTGCTTCTCAGCCAAGGGAGTGGGCTCGCTCACAATTTTGCCTAAGAACACAGCCATGAATAAAGAATGGTACCAACACATCCTCAGACAGCAACTTCTCCCAACCATCCAGGAACAGTTTGGTGATGAACAATGCCTTTTCCAGCATGATGGAGCACCTTGCCATAAGGCAAAAGTGATAACTAAGTGGCTTGGGGAACAAAACATTGATATTTTGGGTCCGTGGCCAGGAAACTCCCCAGACCATAATCCCATTGAGAACTTGTGGTCAATCCTCAAGAGGTGGATGGACAAACAAATCTCCACAAATTCTGACAAACTCCAAGCATTGATTATGCAAGAATGGGCTGCCATCAGTCAGGATGTTTGCATCAACTTCATGTACTTGTCAATAATAGCCTTTGAAACTTATGAAATGCTTGTGATTATACTTCATTATCCAAAGTAACATCTGACAAAATTATCTAAAGACACTGAAGCAGCAAACTTTGTGGAAATTGACACAAATATTAATCTCAAAACTTTTGGCCCCAACTGTAGTTATCTGAAGAAACTAAGATGTCATTATTATGCTGTTATTATAAGATAATCATTTCTGGTAATATCATGTAATTACTTTGTAAATAAATACTAAGTACATAGCGAACTGAAAAAACAAGTAACCAACAGTTCTCACTGGTACACATGAGCATAGGTTCTGTGAATGTTTAGGTTGTTTACCTTAGTGCATTGTAGCAACCTTAACCCAACACTTAGCATGATATTCATTAAGTGCCACCGCATATGTTCAATTGGTCGGATTACCAGAATATAGTTCATTTCCCCCCACCTTCTGATGGTCCCAGAATCTCTATGTTAACCAAGGGGTTTTCAAATTTCACATCAGTAGTGTAGAGAGAGGAAACAGGGGGGAAGAGGTATTTATAACTGTCATAAACCTATCCCCCAGGCCAACGTCATGACAGGTCACTTGGTGTTCATATGTAATTGATGAATTTATGTTATTTTTCTCGTCAGATTCATACCATTTACTGTAGAATGCAGAATCAAATCTCTCATTTTATCCATAGGCTATAATTTATCTCAAAAATCTAATGTTCTGTAGGCCTACAGTACATGCTACTTTTATCTAACAAGCCCCAAAAAAGATCTGACCTATTTTCATGGATGTTGAAAATATGCAACTTAGAACATCTAACGGTTTCAGGCAGCTGTCTAAAAATATGTTTGTTTTGTCTGCAGGGGATTATGGGTAAACAGATTTTCTCATCACAACAGCGAAGTCGTGTTCTATTCACCCTGGTTTTGCAGCAGGAGCTGAGTGAATAGTATCCCTTTCATAGGAGTGTTGAAACCGACACCTTTTTACTAAACACACAGATTCATCTAAGGGTGCTACACTAATAGATGTTCCCCAGGCTCACAAGCTGGGGTAAGGTTACAGTAGAAAATGCTCATGACAACAACAGCAGTGATTTAACCTGTCTGGTAGAGAGGGATAGATTTCTCCCAAAGAAACAATCTACAGGAACATTGGCTTCTAGTTAAAATAACTTTCTGCATGGTACCAACCAGTAATTCATTATGGAGTTTAATGGATTTGAAAGTTAAGTTCCTGATTCAGAAAATATTATGGATGCATGAGGTCTCTATATAGTTTCAGGAAACATAACAAGCTGCTTGCTGTTTCTGGGAAGCCTGCATAGACAAACACACACTCTCGTATACGCATACACACATCTCTTGTCTGTGTTGTTGGAAAAATAACACAGGACGAAAATGTCCTCAAGATTGTGAGAGCGAGGTCATGGTACAGAAATCACTCACTATAATGACTTTAGGCCTGCATTTTGTTCACTGACCCTTTTAAAGACAAGTCCATTTTCCCAGTATTGAATCCCAACCCTAACAAGGGCCTGTGGCAGATACAGTAGGAAGCTTAAGTGAATCTCCACTGAGGCATATTTGATCATCTTCTCTTTATGAGTAATACGGGCAGCAAATGTATTTTACACACACACACACACACACACACACACACACACACACACACACACACACACACACACACACACACACACACACACACACACACACACACACACACACACACACACACACACACACACACACACACACACACACACACACACACACACACACACACACACACATTCTCCTCTCCTTGAGTTTGTCCAGGAGTTTGTATTTAGAGTGGGTTGTATCTAAATTACAATTTGATATATGCCTGTTGATATGGAGGAATTGGTTTATGGTTCTGGGGTTTGGGAAAGGAGACAAAGCTGAACGATGAATTATGTCTATGCTGTCTGACTATGTGTGTCTTTGCTATTAAAGGAACGCAGTTGCATTGTAAGGGGGCTCTCAGAGAATTTACTGGGAGACACTGAATTTATCTGAGAGTCACAGGACTTTGATAGTGCTCATATAATTAAAGATGGACTTTTATAACTAACTCTGACGTGTGTGTGTGGTTTGCTCCCATGATTTGGTAAATAGAGGAAATTTCTACGACATTTGGCGACGAGGATGGGATGTGAATCTTCACTCGGTGACCGTTCCTACGATCTAGGTAAGTAAATCGTGCACGAGGGATCCCCTAAACTTGGGATCTCAGGGAGAACCACACTTTGGGAACGAAGCAGATGGACCAACCTTTGATCTAAGAGGAAGTGAGCTGAGTGGATACCACATCTCGAACTGAGTTTTTTTTAAAGAAAAAGGTGAGCGAACCACACACAGATTTGAAGTCGATTTTTTCATTTATTCCTGTTACGTATACTCTGAGCGTGAATTCCTTTGTAAGGAAGGCACCTTTGCGGCGTAAGCAGGGCCGAGTCAGAGGAGAGTAATCTGGGGGTTTAGTGGACTCAAAAGATACTCTGCGCTGTCCGGTTGCCAGTGACCAAGAGCCCTCCTGACACTGAATTGATCACAGTGGGGATTTGGTGAGGTCTGTCGGGGTGATGGGCCAGGGGGTCTGTGTGTTCTAGGTGAAACACGGCACTTGGTGAAGCCCTATTGGAAGAAGGACCTCATTCTGTGCGTCTGTGTGATTTGTCTAAGTGACCCTCAGATGTGGTGAATTCCAATTATTTTAAATGTGCTAGCCAGGTATGCTTTGGGTTACTCTGTGTGAGTCGGACCATTCTGTGTGAGTGGGGTAGGATTACTCTGTGTGAGTATGTAATAGTTGTCGGACCGTTCTGTGTGAGCGGGGTAGGGTTTACTCTGTGTGGGCAAACCTTTTGATGTCCTGTGTGGACGTCTGAACAAGTTCTATGTGAAAATCTGACCAATCCTGTGGGGATGATCCTGAAAGTTCTGTGTGATTTTAAAAGTTTTATATGGATTCTGTGAATTATTTGAAATTATGATAAATGGTATGTGTGTATAAAGTAATGCGGAGAATGATTAGATACAATTTAAACCACCCATTCGTAGACGTACGTAGGTTTTGAGTTGATATCTTAAATGGATAATTTGATAAAGATTAAGTTTTTAAGCACTATTAAAATAATCTACAAAATCTGGGAAATTGAGCTCTAGAAACTGATTAGATGTCACGAATCCCGCTTCCTGAGTCTGTGTTTGCCTGTGTTTCTGTCCTGGAGTGTGTTTCCGGTGTCCTGGAACGCACCCTGTCTGGTGTGAATTAGCTTGTTGGGAGATGATGTTCACCCGCACCTGTATCCCATCAGTAATCTGCACACCTGTCCTGATCATCACCTCTCCCCTTCAAAATCTCTGACCTGACATCCATTCCCTGCCGGATCGTTAGCCATGAACACCATTCACCCGGAACCCATACCCCATCCCTGTCTGCTCGTCGCAAGTGTGATGTTATCCATTGGATCTGCCTATCCACTCCCATCAACCCACCTCCGCTGCCCGCTCCTCCACCCGGAACTATCTACCTCCACGTTCTCATTGATTAATAAATACTCACCATCTTTATACTCACCTTGTCCTGGTCTGCTTCTGGGTCCAATTCTGGTGAACCCTGACATTAGAGTGTGTCCACTTTTGGTTATCTTACCCTAACGATGTAACTATAGAACGCCTATTGGATTATCTCCGTCTGGGTGAAACATGTTAAATTAAACTGCCGTTAAGGTCTGTACATGTTATAATTTTTCTTCCCAGTATGAGAGAAGTTGCGGGATTTATTGAATAAACTGTTTTCCATAAAGTTAAAGAGAATTCGAGGGATGCTCGATGTAATTTATAATGTTGTACAAAGCCTAAGGTTTTCCATCAAACTAATTATCATTGCGTGATTAATGTGATGTAGTAAAGTAATTGAAATATGTTGCATAAGTAAACATAATCTACTTTTAATTAAAATGCGCAATATCTTTTCCTAGTCATTAGTGTAAATTTTATTCTTTGATTGCTAATATGTGTAATTTGGAATTTGAGAATCATAGCTGGAGTATGAGAATCATAGCTGGAGTAACATTGGGACTATTCAAATTGGGCTATTAATCTTCTGGGAATTACCGATAATGACGTGTTTTGATTTTACTTTGTAAATGGGGTTTGTATCCGGAAATTTTAGTTTTCACAATAGCATTGGTGGTTCAGTGGTAGAATTCTCACCTGCAACGTCGGAGGCCCGAGTTCCATTCCCATATGTGGCGCTGGCTGAGTGCAGAGTTTTTGATTGTAAATAATCTGTTTGTATGTTTTGCCTGGAAAGTTATGGTCGCTAGTGTTTGTATAAGAGATAAATTGAACGTTTTCAATAGATTGTTTAGGTTAAATTGATAGACTAATTCAATTTAAAATAATAACGAAGCAAATTCTGATGCAAGACGATGTCTGTTCACTAAATGATCTGCTGGAATAATGTATTGAGAATTGGGTCGTTTTTAAAATACTGTATCAATAGAGAAGACAGTTACCTAAGTTAAAGACATTCTGAATGATAGCGGGGAGAGAATGGCGATAGGAAAGTGGTTACCGAAATGTTTTTCATTCTTATAGATTGACTGACGCATGTTATAATTTTAGCGCTGCATGTGTTATTTTTAAAGAAATAGGATACATTTCATAAGTGTGGAGAGCAAAGAGGAAGTTATAAAGTTATAAAGTTGGGTGGTAGACAGCAGCAGGCTCGTAAGCATTAATTCAAACAGCACTTTCCTGCATTTGCCAGCAGCTCTTCGCTGTGCTTCAGGCATTGCCCTGTTTATGACTTCAAGCATATCAACTCCCAAGATTAGGCTGGCAATTCTAAAGTACCTATTAGAACATCCAATAGTCAATGTTATATGAAATCCAAATGGTATAGAGAGAAATGGTCCTATAATTTCTATAATAACTACAACCTAAAACTTCTTACCTGGGAAAATTGAAGACTCATGTTAAAAGGAACCACCAGCTTTCATGCTCACAAGATGGTGTAGCAATCAGACATCTTTGTCTTTGTCTTGTCTCGTCCCGTGTGTATACATCTTTTTCTTTGTGTTCTTTTTAATATTTTTCCTAAACCTTAAACCTTAAAAATACTCTCCTGCAACCCGCCTCACCCAATGTGGTGTGTCTCTGTTTTTGTCCCCTAAAGTATTTATATTTACCTCCGAACTGGAATACATCAACTGAAGCTAACTAGCTAGCTACCAGCTGTCAGTCAGCTAACCACTGCTAGCGGTCATCAGCTAACCTTTAGCTCGGAAAGCTCTCGCCAGTTCGTACAACGCGTTTCAAACCAGAGCATACCGGACCTATTTCTCTCTCAATATCCCCGAATTCCTACCACAAACTCTGAACCTTTTCATCTGGATCATCACAGCTAGCTAACCGCAACCCAGGTGGACTACTCCTGGCTAACGTTTCCGTCCCGGAGCTAGCACCAACTAGCCTGGGGCTAGCCCATGCTAGACCCATCTCCTGGCTCACTCCTGGGCTACAGTATCCGGACCCCTTCTACTGCTGATACGGGGCACGGAACCCCGCCAATCCTCTGCGACTGGAAAACCGACATAATCTGCCCGAGGATTCCAACAGGCCCCTCAGGCGTGACGCCCACTGAAGGCCCATTCTGCTAACCTGCTAGGCCTGCCAGCTACCTAGAGCTACGTGGAACTCTACTAACTCCACGACTGGTCTATCGACGTCACCGCACGAAGAGGAAAAAACAGACTGTTCCCAAAGGCTAACTTGCTAGCTCCGGTCTACTAACTGCTAGCTTGCCTGCCCTGGTCTGCTAACTACTAGCCCCTGCTATCTGCTTGCTTGCTAACGTGGTCTGCTAACTGCTAGCTTGTTTAGCCCTGGCCTACTAACTGTTAGCGTGTTAGCATCGGCCTGCTAACTGTCTGAATCGCCGTGTTCCCAGTCAGCCCAACCACTTACTGGACCTCGTCCATTACTTTCCTGGTTAGTGATTACTGTCTTATTTCACTGTAGAGCCTCTAGCCCTGCTCAATATGTCTTAAACAACCATGTTGTTCCACCTCCTACATATGCGATGACATCACCTGGTTTAAACGTCTCTAGAGACTATATCTCTCTCATCATCACTCAATGCCTAGGTTTACCTCCAATGTACTCACATCCTACCTTACCGTTGTCTGTACACTATGCCTTGAATCTATGCTATCGTGTCCAGAAACCTGCTCCTTTTACTGTCTGTTCCGAACGCGCTAGGCGGCCAGTTCGTATAGCATTTAGCCGTACCCTTATCCTACTTCTCCTCTGTTCCTCTGGTGATGTAGAGGTTAATTCAGGTCATGCAGTGCCTAGCTCCACTCCCACTCCCCAGGTGCTCTCATTTGTTGACTTCTGTAACCATAAAAGCCTTGGTTTCATGCATGTTAACATTAGAAGCCTACTCCCTAAGTTTGTTTTACTCACTGCTTTAGCACACTCTGCCAACCCGGATGTCTTAGCCGTGTCTGAATCCTGGCTTAGGAAAACCACCAAAAACCCTAAAATCTCCATCGCTAACTATAACATTTTCCACCAAGATAGAACTGCCAAACGGGGCGGTGTTGCAATCTACTGCAAAGATAGCCTGTAGAGTTTACTATTACTATACAAGTCTGTACTCAAACAATTCAAGCTTCTACTTCTAAAAATGCACCTTTCCAGAAACAAGTCTCTCACTGTTGCCGCTTACGATAGACCTCCCTCTAACCCCAGCTGTGCCCTAAATACCATATGTGAATTGATCCCCCCCCCCATCTATCCTCTGAGCTCGTGCTACTAGGTGACCTAAACTGGGACATGCTTGATGCCCTCAATCTCACACAAATTATCAATGAACCTACCAGGTACAACTCCACATCCGTAAACACGGACACCTTCATAGATGTCATCCTAACTAACTCGCCCTCCAAATACACCTCTGCTGTTTTCAATTAAGATCTCAGCGATCACTGCCTCATTGCCTGCATCCGTAATGGGTCTGCGACCAAACGACCACCCCTCATCACTGTCAAACGCTCCCTAAAACACTTCTGCGAGCAGGCCTTTCTAATTGACCTGTCCGGGGTATCCTGGAATGACATTGACCTCATCCCATTCGTAGATGATGCCTGGCTATTCTTTCAAAGTGCCTTCCTCACCATTTTAAATAAGCATGCCCCATTCAAAAAAAACCTAGGAATAGACATAGTCCTTGTTTCACTCCAGACCTGCCTGCCCTTGACCAGCACAAAAACATCCTGTGGCGTTCTGCATTAGTATCGAACATCCCCGTGATATGCAACTTTTCAGGGAATTTAGGAACAAATATACACAGTCAGGAAAGCTAAGGCCAACTTTTTCAAACAGAAATGTGCATCCTGTAGTACTAACTCAAAAAAGTTCTGGGACACTGTAAAGTCCATGGAGAATAAGAGCTTCTCCTCCCATTCTGCCCACTGCTCTGAGGCTAGGAAACACTGTCACCACCGATAAATCAACTATAATTGAGAATTTCAAATAAGCATTTCTGGCCATGCTATCCACCTGGCTACCCCTACCCCAGTCACCTGCCCGGCACCCTCCACAGAAACCTGCCAAAGCCCCCACCATTTCTCCTTTGCCCAAATCCAGATAGCTGATGTTCTGAAAGACAATCTGGACCCTCTCTTTCTAAAATTATCTGCCGAAATTGTTGCAACCCCTATTACTAGCCTGTTCAACCTCTCTTACGTATCGTCTGAGATTCCCAATGGGAAGCTGCCGCAGTCATCCCCCTCTTCAAAGGGGGTGACACTCTAGACCCAAACTGCTACAGACCTATATATATCCTACCCTGTCTTTCTAAAGTCTTCGAAAGCCAAGTTAACAAACAGATTACCGACCATTTTGAATCCCACCGTATCTTCTCCGCTATGCAATCTGGTTTCAGAGCTGGTCATGGGTGCACATCAGCCACGCTCAAGATCCTAAACGGCATCATAACAGCCATCGATAAGAGACTTTACTGTGCAGCCGTATTCATCGACCTGGCCAAGTATTTTGAGTCTGTCAATCACCACATTCTTATTGGCAGACTCGACAGCCTTGGTTTCTCAAATGATTGCCTCGCCTGGTTTACTACTTCTCTGATAGAGTTCAGTGTGTCAAATCGGAGGGCTTGTTGTCCGGACCTCTGTCAGTCTCTATGAGGGTGCCACAGGGTTCAATCCTTGGGCCAACTCTCTTCTCAGTATACATCAATGATGTCGCTCTTGCTGCTGGTGATTCTCTGCTACACCTCTACGCAGACGACACCATTCTGTATACTTCTGGCCCTTCTTTGGACACGGTGTTAACTAACCTCCAGACGAGCTTTAATTCCATACAACTCTCCTTCCGTGGCCTCCAACTGCTCTTAAACGCAAGTAAAACTAAATGCATGCTATTCAACTGATCCCTGCCCTCATCTGCTCGCCCGTCCAGCATCACTACTCTGAACGGCTCTGACTTAGAATACGTGGACAACTACAAATACCTAGGTGTCTGTTTCGACTGTAAACTCTCCTTCCAGACTCACACTAACCTCTAGCGTTGAGAAATCCCATATCCGGGAGCGTAGTTATATCCTCAAGCTTATTACCATAACGCAGCGTTAACTATTCATGAAAATCGCAAATGAAATGAAAGAAATATATTCACTCACAAGCTTAGCCTTTTGTTAACAACACTGTCATCTCAGATTTTCAAAATATGCATTTCAACCATAGCTACACAAGCATTTGTGTAAGAGTATTGATAGCTAGCATAGCATTAAGCCTAGCATTCAGCAGGCAACATTTTCACAAAAACAAGAAAAGCATTCAAATAAAATCATTTACCTTTGAAGAACTTCGGATGTTTTCAATGAGGAGACTCTCAGTTAGATAGCAAATGTTCAGTTTTTCCAAAATGATTACTTGTGTAGGAGAAATCGCTCCGTTTTGTTCATCACGTTTGGCTAAGAAAAAAATCAGAAAATGCAGTCTCTACAACGCCGAACTTTTTACCAAATTAACTCCATAATATCAACAGAAACATGGCAAACGTTGTTTAGAATCAATCCTCAAGGTGTTTTTCACATATCTATTCGATGATAAATCATTCGTGGCAGCTGTGTTTCTCCTCGAAGCAAATGAAACATACACGCAGCTGGAGATTACGCAATAATTGCAACGGAGGACACCAAGCGGCCACCTGGTAGATGTAGTCTCTTAAGGTCAATCTTCCAATGATTTGCCTACAAATACGTCACAATGCTGTCGACACCTTGGGGAAATGACAGAAAGTCTAAGCTCATTCGTGACCCATACACAGCCATATAAGGAGACATTGGAACACAGCACATTCAAAATCTGGGGCACTTCCTGTATGACATTTCTTCTTGGTTTTGCCTGTACCATTAGTTCTGTGGCACTTACAGACAATATCTTTGCAGTTTTGGAAACGTCAGAGTGTTTTCTTTCCAAAGCTGTCAATTATATGCATAGTCGAGCATCTTTTCGTGACAAAATATCTTTTTTAAAACGGGAAAGTTTTTTTATCCATAAATTAAAAGAGCGCCCCCTATATCCAAGAAGTTAAGCATCTTCAATCCAAAATTAAATCTAGAATTGGCTTCCTATATCGCAATAAAGCATCCTTCACTCATGCTGCCAAACATACCCTCGTAAAACTGACCATCCTACCGATCCTCAACTTCGGTGACGTGATCTATAAAATAGCCTCCAACACTCTACTCAAAAAACTGGATGCAGTCTATCACAGTCCCATCTGTTTTGTCACCAAAGCCCCATACACTATCCACCATTGCGACCTGTACGCTCTCGTTGGTTGGCCCTCGCGTCATACTTGTTGCCAAACCCACTGGCTACAGGTTATCTACAAGTCTCTGCTAGGTAAAGCCCCACCTTATCTCAGCTCACTGGTCACCATAGCAGCACCCACTCATAGCACGCGCTCCAGCAGGTATATCTCACAGGTCATCCCCAAAGCCAATTCCTCCTTTGGTCATCTAGAGACTCATATCTCCCTCACTAGCTTTAAGCACCAGCTGTCAGAGCAGCTCACAGATCACTGCACCTGTACATAGCTCATCTGTAAATAGCCCATCCAACTACCTCATCCCCATACTGTATTTATTTATTTATCTTGCTTCTTTGCACCCCAGTATCTCTACTTGCACATTCATCTTCTGCACATCTACCATTCCAGTGTATATTGTAATTACTTCGCCATCATGGCCTATTTAATGCCTTACCTCCCTTATCTTACCTCATTTGCACTCACTGTATATCGACTTTATGTTTTCTTTTGTTATACTGTATTATTGACTATGTTTTGTTTATTCCATGTGTAACTCTGTGTTGTTGTATGTGTCGAATTGCTATGCTTTATCTTGGCCAGGTCGCAGTTGCAAATGAGAACTTGTTCTCAACTAGCCTACATGCTTAAATAAAGGTGAAGTAAATAAAAATATGTTCTCATGTTCTGAGCAAGGAACTTAAACGTTAGCTTTTTTACATGGCACATATTGCACTTTTACTTTCTTCTCCAACACTTTGTTTTTGCATTATTTAAACCAAATTGAACATGTTTCATTATTTATTTGAGACTAAATATATTTTATTGATGTATTATATTAAGTTAAAATAAGTGTTCATTTAGTATTGTTGTAATTGTCATTATTACAAATTTATATATAAAAGTTGGCCGATTAATCGGTATTGGCTTTTTTGGCCCACCAATAATCGGTATCGGTATCGGCGTTGAAAATTCTTAATCGGTCAACCTCTAGCATGTACAGTACGCACACACACACACACATGCACACAGGCAGGTATGGTACACATAAACACACACACGCAGACATGCACACAGACTTGCAAACAGACACACACACACACAGATGTCACAAACCATCAATTGCTTATCGCCTCATAGACCAGAGCTAAGAATACTGCATGCAGGGTTTGTGAGGGTCGTTGCTGCGGGCAATAAATGGATAGAGTGGGGGCAGATGGAGTTTTTATGTTTGTTTGAGCTTGTAGCCTCCAGGGACCAGCCCACTAAGCTCACTGTATCCACCCTGCCTGATTTAGACAAGCATACTAATGGGCTGCTCAGCCAGCATGTTCCCCACAGAGAGGACAGTGCCATAAGAAGAATCCACACACACACACACATACACACAGGTGACGCAAGCACCCAGATGAAATAAAATAAATGTAATGAAACAAAACTAAACCCAAACATGTTAACATCATTCAGCTACTGTAGCTGCCTACCTAACATCAACAGGCAGCACCAGTAGCGCAACAATTAAAAATAGACATCAAAAGTAAAGTTCCTGGCGATCATAGCGATCTGACTCCCCCCTTCTGTCTGAACTTGGAATATTCCTGTTTGTGGGCTTGGGCCACTGACCCTCAACCTGGTTGTTCTGTTTTGCGTTGTGTACTATTCTAATTATTTGAAGTTTGATGGAATAACCTTTTTAAGTCTCCTACATATAAAAGGAGCTGCTCTTATGCCTAGATAATCCACACTGTGAGAAACATGTTTGAATTATTGCACAGTAACATACTGTTGAGCTTCTCTTTTTCACCTCAAACTTTCAGTGACTTTAATGTGTGTTGTTTGTGGAAAAAACTTAAGGACATTAGATGTTTTTGACTGATTAGAGTGCTAAAGTTCATGCCACAGTTCACAGAGCTATCTAGTTAGCAATGTTCATGGTCCTACAATCCCATGTGTAATGCAGTGACCGTACACAGCTCCTCTAACTGTGTTTATGTGAGACTGAATATAATGAGGGTGGTCACAGATCTTTTGAGGAGTTCACTTGTTTTGTGGCCTTGCATCCAAACAGGCAGCTGTGTGAAGACAAAGCCAGAATAAAGGATGGAAACCAGAGGAGGCTGGGGGGAGGAGCAATAAGAGGACAGGATACTTGTAATGGCTGGAATGGAATTCATGGAACGGAGTCAAACATGTGGTTTCCATATGTTTGATTTGTTTGATACTGTTCCATTTATTCCATTTCAGCCTTTACAATGAGCCCGTCCTCCTGTAGCTTCTCCCACCAGCCTCCACTAATGGAAACAGACAGAGAGCAGAAATAGACGGAACACTGCAGGAAGCACTGTGCCCCGGAGCGGAGCCCGACTGGGTAGCACGCAGAGAAATGATCTGCCTCTTTAATCCCATAGAAAACAAACATCAGTTGAGGACTGTTTTCTATCTGGGAAAGGATAGTTCGGAGATAGTGGACATTAAAGTTTCACGTTCTAAATAGATTCTGCTTTGTAACTGTCTTTTTGTTTTAAGGTTTTATCAATCTAGTGAGGTCAAATTGACTGAAGTGTTGAGCTATATACTGGATAACTGGCCTACTAGCAAAGAACCCTTCTCAGAGAGCATGTCTGTGTCAATAACTCATTTTTCAACGGACCGTTCATGGTCTTACTTGAGTGCTTGTATCAGTGAGATTACACTTGCACTTCCAGGTAGGTGAGTTGCCTGTAGGTGTGTTGGTTAATGATTGCCTACTATGCAGTGTAAGAGTAGTCATTGCCTTATTATGGTAGAGATCTGCCAGTCACACGTTGGCATTCCTCAGTGTGTCTACAGCTGGGGCCCAACATGTAGCCTGCAGCCATGTTCCAGTCATGGTTATATAATGCACAGTATGCACACACACATACACACTGACATACATACACCAACTGCTCAGACATATTTACACACACACACACACACACACACACACACACACACACACACACACACACACACACACACACACACACACACACACACACACACACACACACACACACACACACACACACACAGCTCTCTGTGGAGAGCTGTTCTGTCCGTGCTCCCTGGAATCTCACAAGAATTCAGAAATATTTTTATTACAAAGAGTTCTGTCCCCAAGAAAACTTGTTACATACGCATGCAAAGCTTGTCACATTAATGTCCAAAAGCGGAAGTCGCATCACAGGCTGTCTTTCCATTTCCGCTGAAAACTGGAACTTCCAGTTGGTGGGGAAATGGCAGAGGGCTACCGCTATGGTAATGAGGATGGATATGTAGGAGAGGTGAGAAACTCTGCTATATTTACACCTACACACACACACCTGTCTCCAGGTGGGGTAATATTACCCACCATCAGGTATTTATAGCACCATGAATTATTCTCTCCCCTACAGCACATTGAGAGGTGGCGGGGGCTGTCTAAAGACAGGACACTACTGAGTAATGAAGCTGTCTCATTCTTGTCCAGAATAGAAGTGGGGCAACTACATTTTTGTCAACTCATTACCAATTGTCTGTAGGAGCCCCACCTTTATAACATTTTTAAAGACTTCGTAAACATTTTCATCCCCTGAGGTTGGTATGGAAATGACAATTTCATGCAATTATATTTATACTTGTTCTATTGCATGTTATGTTAAAACCTCTTTGGGCTGAGATCCCGTTAACGGGATCGATATGACAACTGCCAATGAAAGTGCAGGGCGCCAAATTCAAACAACAGAAATCTCATAATTAAAATTCCTCCAACATACAAGTATTTCACCAGATCTTCAGTTTCTTGGCAATTTCTTGGCAATGTGCTTTTCTTTAAATAACTAAGTGACCCCAAAACGTTGAACGGTAGTGTATATACTGAACATACATATAAACACAACTTGTAAAGTGTTGGTCCCATTGTATCATTGCATCAAATCCAAAGTGTTGGAGTACAGAGAAAAAACAACAATAATATTGTCACTGTCCCAATACTTTTTGAGCTCACTGTATTTGATAGTGATCACTCAAGTCTCCCACTGTTTGGGCAAAATGAGAATTGAGACGATGCACACTTGCATCCCAACTGCCACTTGTCAAACTTGCAAAATTCAAATCTCATTTGTGAGCATCTTGTGTCCCCCCGACCTGTTTTGTAAAAGACTAGTAAATACCGTAGATGGGTGTAAAATTATGCGACTAAGACCTCCTCTGCAAAAATAGAGGGAACACCCACTTACACAGAAAATAAGTGTAAGACATTTTTTCTATGATAAACTGTCCAATAACAGCAGGCTCTGGTCTACTTATCAAACATGCGGAATCGGTTCAGCCGCTCTTTCAAGGTGGACCAAATTAATCTACGTTGAGCACAGTGGAGTATGATGAGAGGAGCTAAAGGAGGACGGGCTCATTGTAATGGCTGGAATGGAATAAATGGAATGGTAACATATGGAAAACAAGTTTGAATCCGTTCCATTGATTCCATTCCAACCATTACAATGAGCCCTTCCCCCTATAGCTCCTCCCACCAGCACACTGGTCGAGCAACATTTTGACAGGATATTCTTTGTAACACCATGGTGATGTTTGAATGAAAAACAGATATTTTTCCCGATGGATGATCTGTCCATTGAGTTCATTATTAAGGATGGCGTCTATGTATTTAATGGAGCTTTGTCATGTTCTGTGTTCATTAGTACACAATACCTGGTCACATAGATTAAGATGACAAACTGATTTTCAATGGCTCACATTCCATCTCTCACGCAACACTGCCTATCCATTATGGCTGCTTCTGCCGTGTAAACAACCAGACACGTGGGGTGGGGCATGCAGAGGACTACTGTGTTTCATAACCATCTGCAGGCCTTCAGTCCTGGGTAGTAGCAGGTCTAAATCTGCCAAATCATAAACTTAATGGAAAATGGATGTTCCATTGCAGGGAAGCCTTGGTCAGTCAGCCTTCTCTAATAGCAGCAGCAGTATGTCTTCTTTAATGTGTTGGTTGACCTTGGTGCTGGTGGACTCACTGAGAGGTTAGTCACAGATACTACATGAACCCGATTGAGTACATGAACAGTACATGAACCCAATCGCCAGTACATGAACCCAAGCGCCATGAGCCAAACTATTGATCTGACAGCATCCTGTGTACAATACAGTCTGTTCCTAAGCTACAGTATATCCCTATATCCGATGGCAGCTACAGAGGACCTGGAATTGCTGAAAAGATAATGGGTTGACTGGCTCCCACGGTATCTACAGCAACAACGCTTGCCATAAGGCCGTTAAAAGGAAAGGCCATGAAAAGTAATACTTACTTTATATCTGATTCTCTGTTGCTCTGGGTAACTGATTTATTTAGTCCACATAGATAGCTAGATACACTAATTTTAGTGGCTTTATCAGATTCGCCTCAGACATACAGTGTGATACAGAGTAGCTGCTGCTTTTGCAACAGCTAATGGGGATCTTAATAAAATACCAAAATACTACAGCACTATTAATAACTGGACTGGGATGTGTGTGAGCATTTGCTGATGCGTATTTGTTAGAAAAGAAATGAGAGAGATATATAAAACATTTGAGGTGGTAATTATAACACACAAGCTTAAAGAAAGTTAACAAGTGGTTTATGCAGGGTTCTCTCCCGCTACAATGAATAAAGAGGCGGTTTGAGCATCTCTCTTGTGGAACAGAATGATTACTAGGTCAGGGAGGGAAGATGCCTGTGTGCAGGAACACATAGATGCCACCTCCAATCGCAACACTGACATTTATAATTTGATGACTGGAAATTATAACACACTGTGATCAAAGCAAGCCACTGTTTTCTCCATGGGACTGAGAGAAAATCATAATTTATTCTCTAACTGATGCAAGAATGACAAGGCAATGAACACACTAATTTTGGTACAATGAAGGTCAGTGTTTTCATGGCTCAGACCAATGGTGTGTTTTCCTGTGAGTTGAGAAGGGAACCAAACCCTTGCCATCTACACATTGTTTGTGTATGTGAAGATGTGACATTCCATTGAACATGTGAAGTTGTATGCATTCAACAGTTATCGGGGGGGTTGCCATTTACAATAACTCAAGATAGAAATTTCTACAATGTACATTACGCAGAAAGAGGTGATCGCAAACCTTCAACCTTCAACGATTGGTGACCTACTCTATAACTGTTAAAATAAATGAATCTTTGATATTTGATATATCTAATATTAACATAATATTTTGTTGCAGGTGAAAGTTAGCAGTGAGGCTTGCTGCAATGCTGCAGAAGGGTAGAATCACACTGAGTGTAGCAGGGCAGTCAGTGTTCAATGTAATTGCGATTTATAGAAACTGACGTTGTGAGGCAATTAAATCAGGACAGAGAATAAAAGCTAGTCAGAAGCAACCTAATTGGCACCTGATGTGCTGTAGATTGGATAACATTAGGCATCTAGAGAACAGTCAAGCCTTTTTCTATAGGCACACCGATGCTATGGTGTGTAGAGAGTGACTGAGGGAAGACCTGTGAGTATTGACGTCTCGCTTCCCTCCAGGAATTGAGATGCGTACAAACATACTCACACGAAGACACAACACAGTGGGACACATTACATTTGGCTTTGAGCATTAGATGGGTCTCCTGCAGTCATATTCAGTACAAGCTAACTAATGATCACTGCTAGTCGCAATGCTCATTTTCTGATAATTTTCCAGAGGAATGTGGATGACGTAGTGTACTGTGTTCATTTAACCCTAGTTCGTTTCTTGGTTAATTCATCTTCAGAAGTCTCATGACACTCTTGCTCTGAGACCTGCCTGAGAGTCCACCAGAGAAATTCAAGAGCATTTTACTGTATTACTACCTTTTTTTAAATGGACTTTATATTATTTAACTAGGCAAGTCAGTTAAGAACAAATTCTTATTTACAATGACAGCCTACCCCAGCCAAACCCAGACAACGCTGGGACAATTGTGTGCCACCCTATGTGATACAGCCTGGATTCAAACCAGGGACAGTAATGGCACCTCTTGCACTGAGATGCAGTGCCATAGACCACTGCGCCAGTTGGGAGTTACAGCTGGTATATTGGCAGATCAAAAGTGTTGACATGATACAGTAAGACACACAGTCTACACAAACGTACTATACAAATGGATGTTGTATTGTAAACATGTGCTAGTGGAGTAGTGGCCTGAGGGAACACACTAAATGTATTGGGTAAAGTGTTATGAAATGTAATGTCATATAATATTTTAAACTGTGCATAACTGCCTTAATGTTGCTGGACCCCAAGGAGAGTAGCTGCTGTCCTTGGCAACAGCTAATGGGGATCCTTAATAAATACAAATAGAAATAAATACCTTCAGCAGGACTTTCTGAACAGACCGAGACAATTGATCTGTACAGGATCCAAAATTGTGGATGTTATGTACTGTAACGTGGTCGTTGAACCACGGGAAAAAACAGCCATATCAGAGATGTTAACTTTTAGAGGAAAAAGACATGAGTCAGTCTCTCTAACAATCTGTGTGCGGAAACTACAGTATGTGCGGCTGACCCTCTGTCCACAGATGTTTCCTCTGGCTGTTGTTGTTGTTCTCTCTCAACACCCTGGGGCTTCCTTCACACTCATGTCCTCAACACAGTGGACTGAAGTCTGTCACATTCTTTTTGTTCTGTTCTCAATGCCTTTTAATTATTGTTGTTGTTGTATCATATAATAGTGGAGAGTATGTGTTTAGAACTAGATAAATAACCTTAACTGAATTAAAGAGTCAGGTGCCCTCATTTAAACAATTGATATGTTGCTTCCTGCCATTGCCCCAACAGCCACAGGTGTATCCCTTACAGCTTATATTTGGTCTCTATGTGAACTGGGTGAGGAACACAAAGTGAGAGTCTTTGCTGGCAACATAATTGCAAAGAATTTGTTCTCCCCTCTTTTCCCTGTCCTCTACCTCACCCCTTATCCCCTCTCTCCCTCCTCATTCTACCCCCCTCTCCCTCCTCCTTTCCCTCTCCCTTCCCGAGCTGCAGCTATATTGAGCCAAGTGGAACAGGTACTGTACTTGAGGCATGTGTGATCAAGTGTGTGTGTGTGATTGGGTGTGTGTGTGATTGGGGTGTGTGTGATTGAGTGTGTATGTTTAAAGTGGTGAAGCGATGGGATCTCCCTTTGCCTCGTCTGTAGACATCACTTGCAAGGCTGAGTCCCGTGCCGGTCCCTGCGATAAGGAAAGGAAAGGCAGGTACCTAGTCAGTTGTACAACTGAATTCAATCAACTGAAATGTGTCTTCCGTATTTAATCCAACCCCTCTGAATCAGAGAGGTGTGGGGGGCTGCCTTAATCAAAGGCTGTACCGGTAGATTTGTCCACCTTACTGTTTTGGGGATTCGAAAGAAGGAAGAAATGTCTGAAACTAGATCCACTACATAGTGGTCTTGACGGTAAGAAAAAACTGTTGGGGGAGGTTCTCTTCTGCGCTGTTCAACCAATCCAGTAAATGCGGAGGAGTAAATATGGAGTGTCGCCTTGTTAAAGGCTTGTAAGTAAGCATTTCACTGTAAGGTCTACACCTGTTGTATTTGGCGCATGTGACAAATACAATTGAATTTGATTTGATTTGTTGTTCTAGAGTAGTGGTTCTCAAACTTTTTATAATCCCATGCCCCTTCAAACATTCAACCTCCAGCTGCATACCCCCTCTAGCACCAGGGTCATTGTGCTGCCACACACACCATATGATGCATTTATTAAACATAAGAATGAGTGTGAGTTTTTGTCACAACCCGGCACATAGGAAGTGATAAAGAGCTCTTATAGGACGTGGGCACAAATAATAACATAATAATAATCAATCATTTTGCTCTTTATTTAGCCATCTTACATATAAAACTTTATTTGTTCATTGAAAATTGTAAATAATTCACCACAGGTTATTGAGAAGGATGTGCTTGAAAGGATGCACATAATGCTGCAATGTTGGGTTATATTGTATTGTATTGTATTTATTATGGATCCCCATTATGTCACGCCCTGACCTTAGAGATCTTCAGTGTGTCTCCTCGGCCCAGGATATCCTGCGCCAGCTCTAAGCACGGTTTCCCCAGTTCTCCAGCACAACCCAGTGCGGCCTGTGCCAGCTCCCCGCACTTGCTGTGCTACGGGGGTATCCTTGCTGTGCTACAGGGGGTATCCAGGACGCGTTGTGCCAGCTCTACGCTCCAGACCTCCAGTGCGCCTCCACGGCCCAGTATATCCTGTGCCGGCTCTACGCACTATGCCTCCAGTGCACCATCATAGCCCAGTGCATCTTGTGCCAGCTCTCCACACACAGCGAGCTAAAGTGGGTATCCAGCCAGGAGGCGTTGTGGCAGCCCCATGCACCAGGCTTCCAGTACGTCGCCTGAGTCCGTTGAGACCTGTTCCGGCTCCACGTACGAAGCCTCCAGTGATGTTCCATGGCACGAAGCCTCCGGTGATGATCCATGGCACGACGCCTCCAGTGATGATCCATAGCATGAAGCCTCCAGTTATGATCCATGGCACGAAGCCTGCAGTGATGATCCATAGCACGAAGCCTCCAGTGATGATCCATGGCACGAAGCCTGCAGTGATGACCTATGGCACGAAGCCTGCAGTGACGATCCATGGCAAGGAGCCTCCAGTGACGGTCCATGGCACAGAGCCTTCAGTGACGGTCCCCAGTCCGGAGACTCCAGCGACAATCTACGGTCCGGAGGTCCCGACGATGATTGGGGAGCATATATAAGTTGTCATTTTCCATTTGGGTTTCGTGGGATTGTCACGCCCTGACCTTAGAGCCTTTTTCTGTCTCTATTTTGGTTTGGTCAGGGTGTGATTGGGGTGGGCATTCTATGTTCTTTATTTCTTTGTTTCTGAGCCAAGTATGGTTCCCAATCAGAGGCAGCTGTCTATCATTGTCTCTGATTGGGGATCATACTTAGGCAGCCCTTTTCCCTCCTTCTGTGTGGGATCTTGTTCTTTGTTTGTATGCAGGTAGTTTGCACAACGAAGCTGTATGGTCGTTGTATTCTTTATTGTTTTGTCTTTTCTAAAGTTTCACTTCGTTAATAAATTATGTGGAACTCAAAGAACGCTGCGCCATGGTCTCATCCTTCCGACGACACCTGTTACAGGGATCATGTTTTCTGTTTAGTGTCTGTTTAGTGTCTGTGTCTGACAGAATGCTGTTCCATAAGATGTTTTTTAAATCTAATTTAATCTAATTTTACTGCTGGCATGAGTTACTTGATGTGGAATAGAGTTCCATGTAGTCATGGCTCTATGAAGTCAGGCTCTATGAAGTCAGAGATGAAGTCAGTCTCTCATGCATATTATTAATATTAGCTCTCTGTGTACTGTACATCCAAGGGCCAGCCGTGCTGCCCTGTTCTGAGCCAATTGTAATTTTCCCAAGATCTTCTTTGTGGCACCTGACCACACTACTGAACAGTAGTCCAGGTGCGACAAAAGTAGGGTCTGTAGGAATTGCGTTGTTGATAGTGTTGTTAAGTCGGCAGAGCACTGCATTATTATCGACAGACTTCTCTCCATGTTAGCTACTACCGCATCAATATGTTTCGACCATGACAGTTTTCAATCTAGGGTTACTCCAAGCAGTTTAGTCTCCTGAACTTGCTCAATTTCCACATGATTTATTACAAGATTTAGTTGAGGTTTAGGGTTCAGTGAGTTTTGTTCCAAATTGAAATGCTTTTATTTTTAGAAATATTTAGGGCTGACTTATTCCTTACCACCCACTTTGAAACTAACTGCAGCTCTTTGTTGAGTGTTTTCAGTCATTTCAGTCGCTGTAGTAGCTGACCTGTATATTGTGTTTATTGTTGAGTCATCTGCATACATAGACACTCTTGCTTTACTCCATGTTAGTGTCATGTTGTTTGTAAAAATGTTAAAAAGCAAGGGGCCTAAACAGCTACCCTGGGGAAGTCCGAATTCTAACTGTATTATATTTGAGAGGTTCCCATTAAAGAACACCCTCTGTGTTCTGTTAGACAAGTACCTCTTTATCCACATTATAGCAGGGGGTGTAAAGCCATAACACATATATTTTTCCAGCAGAAGACTATGATCCATAATGTCAGAAGCTGCACTGAAGTCTAACAAGACAGACCCCACAATAATTTAATCATCAATTTCTCTCAGCCAATCATCAGTCATTTGTGTAAGTTCTGTGCTTGTTGAGTGTCCTTCCCTATAAGCATGCTGAAATTCTGTGAAATAGCATTGTATCTGGTCAAACACAATTTACTAAAATTTACTACGAGTTGATAACAGGCTGATTGGTCGGCTATTTGAGCCAGTAAAGGGGGGTTTACTATTCTTGGTTAGCGGAATGATTTTAGCTTCCCTCCAGGCCTGAGGGCACACGCTCTCTAGTAGGCTTAAATTGAAGATGTGGCAAATGGGAGTGGTAATATCGTCTTTTTACTATCATTCTTTATATAATTTATCTTTGTTTCATAGTGTAGTTCATTTTTCTTGTTATTTAGTTTAGTCACATGATTTCTTAATTTGCAGTTCGTTTGCCAACCAGTTGGACTGCAAGATTTAATTGCCATACCTGTAATGGTCTGGGTGTAGCTTGTGCAGAGAAGTCAGGCGCAGGACAGCAGAGATGAGTAACACAAGTAAATTTACTCAAATATTCCAAATACACTGCTCAAAAAAATAATGGGAACACTTAAACACCACAATGTAACTCCAAGTCAATCACACTTCTGTGAAATCAAACTTAGGAAGCAACACTGATTGACAATAAATGTCACATGCTGTTGTGCAAATGGAATAGACAACAAGGTGGAAATTATAGGCAATTAGCAAGACACCCCCAATAAAGGAGTGGTTCTGCAGGTGGTGACTACAGACCACTTCTCAGTTCCTATGCTTCCTGGCTGATGTTTTGGTCACTTTTGAATGCTGGCGGTGCTTTCACTCTAGTGGTAGCATGAGACGGAGTCTACAACCCAGCAGCAGGACCGGGCAACAACCCAGCAGCAGGACCACTACCTCCGCCTTTGTGCAAGGAGGAGCAGAAGGAGCACTGCCAGAGCCCTGCAAAATGACCTCCAGCAGGCCAAAAATGTGCATGTGTCTGCTCAAACGGTCAGAAATAGACTCCATGAGGGTGGTATGAGGGCCCAACGTCCACATGTGGGGGTAGTGCTTACAGCCGTGCAGGACGTTTGGCATTTGCCAGAGAACACCAAGATTGGCAAATTCGCCACTGGTGCCCTGTGCTATTCACAGATGAAAGTAGGTTCACACTGACCACATGTGACAGACGTGACAGTCTGGAGACGCCGTGGAGAACGTTCTGCTGCTTGCAACATCCTCCAGCATATCCGGTTTGGCGGTGGGTCAATCATGGTGTGGGGTGGCATTTCTTTGGGGGGCCGTACAGCCCTCCATGTGCTCGCCAGAGGTAGCCTGACTGCCATTAGGTACCAAGATGAGATCCTCAGACCCCTTGTGAGACCATATGCTGGTGCGGTTGGCCCTGGGTTCCTTCTAATGCAAGACAAAGCTAGACCTCATGTGGCTGGAGTGTGTCAGCAGTTCCTGCAAGAGGAAGGCATTGATGCTATGGACTGGCTCGCCTGTTCCCCAGACCTGAATCCAATTGAGCACATCTGGGCCATCATGTCTCGCTCCATCCACCAACGCCACGTTGCACCACAGACTGTCCAGGAGTTGGCGGATGCTTTAGTCCAGGTCTGGGAGGAGATCCCTCAGGAGACCATCCGCCACCTCATCAGGAGCATGCCCAGACGTTGTAGGGAGGTCATACAGGCACGTGGAGGCCACACACACTACTGAGCCTCATTTTGACTTGTTTTAAGGACATTACATCAAAGTTGGATCAGCCTGTAGTGTTATTTTCCACTTAAATTTTGAGTGTGACTCCAAATCCAGACCTCCATGGATTGATAAATTTGATTTCCATTGATAATTTGTGTTGCTACATTGAAAGTCAGCGCGGTCCACATTGTCCCGGAACAAAGAAAAGTAAACACAGCTCCTGCAATGCTGGAAACGTTCAATTAGCGGCCTCCATTTAAGATCGCCGAGCCAGCTAGGCTAACTGGGCTTTCGGGTCTCTCCCCCATATGGAATCTGGCAGGATCCAGGGACAGATTGCCATGCTCACAGCAATTTAGCCCAACATAGTCGCAGGATTCAAAATGAAATAAAAGTATATAAAAGCACTGTCATATAAAAACACTGTCAGCTTTTAAACTGATGTCTTTTGTTCAGGTTTCGGCGTTTGACAGCGTTCAACAACAACAAACATACGTCACGCTCTGATGACGTAGTGATTGTGGGTTGGTCAACGAGGAATATCTAGGAATATGAAGAGAGTCTCAGTCTTAAATAATTTTCCACACACAGTGTATATAGTTTTCATGCTAGTGAGGGTTGAGAATCCACCCTCACATAGGTACGTGGTTGCAAAGGTCATCAGTGTCTTAACTGTGCGATTTGCCAAGGCAGGATACTGGCAGTGGCTTCTGATTAAATTCAATTTTCACAGAACCACTTGTTGAAATTTCGATGACGCTCTCTTGTTCAGATATCAGTAAGTGGACTGGAGGCAGGGCATGAAAGGGATTACGAATCCAGCTGTTTGTGTCATCCGTTTCGGGAAAGTACCTGCGTAATTGCACATCCAACTCACTCAGGTGCTTCTCTATATCACATTTTACATTGTCCGTAAGCTTGAGTTCATTTGCACACAAAAAATCATACAATGATGGAAAGACCTGTGTGTTGTTCTTGCTAATGCAGACAGAGAAGAGCTCCAACTTCTTAATAATAGCCTCAATTTTGAATTTATAACATTGAATATAGTTACAGAGAGTCCCTGTAATCCTTGAATAAAGATAATTCAGGCAGAGAAAAAACATCACCCAAGTAGGCCAATCTGACCACATTATGGTCAGTAAAGTAAACTTTAAGCTCGTATCTCAATTAAAAAAACGTGTCAATACTTTGCTCCTTGATAACCAGCACACTTCTTTATGAAAATACACAGGTGTTCAGGGGCCTTGCTTTAACAAAGTTAACCATTTTCACTGTAGTGTCCAAAACTTCTTTCAAGCTGTCAGGCATTCCCTTGGCAGTTAAGAGTCTCTCGGTGGATGCTGCAGTGCACCCAAGTGGTGTCAGGAGCAACTGCTTGCACGCGTGTTACCACTCCACTATGTCTCCTTGTCATAGCTTTAGCGCCATCAGTACAGATACAAACAAATCTTGACCACCAAAGTCCATTTGATGTCACAAAGCTGTGCAGCACTTTAAAAAATATTTGGTTTCCAATGGTTTGCAGAAGAGGATGTCTTCCTTAATTGACCCCCCATAAACATGGACATATACCAGAATCTGTGCCAGGTCCGCCTCGTCTGTTGACTCATCCAGCTGCAACGCATATAATTCACTGGCTTGTATGCGATGCAGTAATTGTTTCAAAACATCTCCTGCCATGTAATAATAATAATATATGCCATTTAGCAGACTCTTTTATCCAAAGCGACTTACAGTCATGTGTGCATACATTCTACATATGGGTGGTCCCGGGGATCGAACCCACTACCCTGGCGTTACAAGCGCCATGCTCTACCAACTGAGCTACAGTTGTCACTGATGCATAGTGAAACAGTGTTGTTTGATGAAGTCATTGTCTGTATAGTTTTTTTGGCCTTTTCCCCCAGCATTCCCCCAGCCATATCTGCATAAGAAGTAAGAATTAAGTCCTCTACAATAGTATGGGCTTGCCTGTCCTAGTCACTCGGTAGCTCACCATATAAGACACTTCTAGACCCTTCTTATTAATGGTATCTGTTGCTTTTATACATGTCCTACTCCTCGAACGTAGTCTTAATTCTCCCTCAAAAAACTCATGTGGCTTGTTTTTCAAAATACTATGTTTTGTTTCTAAATGTCTGCGCAAGAGTGGTTTCAGCGAGTTGTGAGATAGTACTTTTGCACATACAGTGAGGGAAAAAAAGTATTTGATCCCCTGCTGATTTTGTACATTTGCCCGCTGACAAAGCAATTATCAGTCTATAATTTAATGGGAGGTTTATTTGAACAGTGAGAGACAGAATAACAACAACAAAAATCCAGAAAAACGCATTTCAAAAATGTTATAAATTGATTTGCATTTTAATGAGGGAAATAAGTATTTGACCCCTCTGCAAAACATGACTTAGTAATATATGCCATTTAGCAGACGCTTTATCCAAAGCGACTTACAGTCATGTGTGCATACATTCCACGTATGGGTGGTCCCGGGGATCGAACCCACTACCCTGGCGTTACAAGCGCCATGCTCTACCAACTGAGCTACAGAAGGACCATTATACTTGGTGGCGAAACCCTTGTTGGCAATCACAGAGGTCAGACATTTCATGTAGTTTGCCACCAGGTTTACACACATCTCAGGAGGGATTTTGTCCCACTCCTCTTTGCAGAACTTCTCTAAGTCATTAAGATTTCGAGGCTGACGTTTGGCAACTCGAACCTTCAACTCCCTCCACAGATTTTCTATCGGATTAAGGTCTGGAGACTGGCTAGGCCACTCCAGGACCTTAATGGGCTTCTTCTTGAGCCACTACTTTGTTGCCTTGGATGTGTGTTTTGGGTCATTGTCATGCTGGAATACCCATCCATGACCCATTTTCAATGCCCTGGCTGAGGGAAGGAGGTTCTCACCCAAGTTTTGACGGTACATGGCCCCGTCCATCGTCCCTTTGATGCGGTGAAGTTGTCTTGTCCCCTTAGCAGAAAAACACCCCCAAAGCATAATGTTTCCACCTCCATGTTTGACGGTGGGGATGGTGTTCTTGGGGTCATAGGCAGCATTCCTCCTTCTCCAAACACGGTGAGTTGAGTTGATTTTGGTCTCATCTGACTACAACACTTTCACCCAGTTGTCCTCTGAATCATTCAGTTGTTCACTGGCGAACTTCAGATGGACATGTATATGTGCTTTCTTGAGCACGGGGACCTTGCGGGCGCTGCAGGATTTCATTCCTTCGCAGCGTAGTGTGTTACCAATTGTTTTCTTGGTGACTGTGGTCCCAGCTGCCTTGAGATTATTGACAAGATCCTCCCATGTATTTCTGGGCTGATTCCTCACTGGGCTGATTCCTCACCGATTGACAGTTCTTTTGTGTTTCTTCCATTTGCAAATAATCACACCAACTGTTGTCACCTCCTCACCAAGCTGCTTGGCGATGGTCTTGTAGCCCATTCCAGCCTTGTGTAGGTCTACAATCTTGTCCCTGACATCCTTGGAGAGCTCTTTGGTCTTGGCCATGGTGGAGAGTTTGGAATCTGATTGATTGTGGACAGGTGTCTTTTATACAGGTAACAAACTGAGATTAGGAGCACTCCCTTTAAGAGTGTGCTCCTAATCTCAGCTCATTACCTGTATAAAATACACCCGGGAGCCAGAGATCTTTCTGATTGAGAGGGGGTCAAATACTTATTTCCCTCATTAAAATGCAAATCAATTTATAATATTTTTGACATGCACTTTTCTGGATTTTTCTGTTGTTATTCTGTCTCTCACTGTTCAAATAAACCTACCATTAAAATTATAGACGGATCATTTCTTTGTCAGTATGCAAATGTACAAAATCAGCAGGGGATCAAATACTTTTTTTCCCTCACTGTATAACACACTGTGGCTGAGAAAAGGCACTACTCCCAATATAAGTGAACCCCAAATCAATGTAGTTCTCATCATATTTGCACCTCTTCGATGGTCCAACTACACTGTTGTTGTTCAGTGCTTTCCCGGGTAAGGTGGCAATAGCTCTTCGGCTGCATCAGATTCACAACTGTAAGTGTCCATGCTAGCTGGGCGAACAACAAATGTAGAATTACTGATGCTAGCATTGGATGTGCTCGAGGAAGCAGAACAACTTGATGTCGTCGACATCATCAGTGTAATACTGATGGTAGTAGCAGTACTACCAGTAGAGCTGGTATGTGTCTCTATGGACGTGGGCCTTATCTTTTTTTAACCATTTATCAATTTTCGACCAAACGGAATGAGCAGCAGCAACATTTGGCTACATACGGACCGTTAGTGGAATTCCCACGAGAGAGTAAGGTTAATGTGATTGGACATTCGTGATTGGACATTCATTATTTGACTAGGCTACCTGTATTTGACATTGTGTTGATATTTTGCTGAACCCTAGATGGTTTCATTTTATTCATGGCAGTGAAACAAGGCTACTCAGGTGAGAAAAAAAACTCACCCAAATGTATAGCCCAGTTGGAAAATATAAATGGACTGTTTGAATTTTTTTTTTTTTTTTTTTTACAAATGTGAATCACATTTTTATTTGGCGTACCACTGACGGCATTGTGCGTACCCCCAGCATACCCCAGTTTGGGCATACCTGTTCTAGAGGGACTGATCTGAGCTTCCTCTAAGTTCATCTCTCATCCTCAGTTTAACACCGTGTATCTTGACGGCCAGACTTTGGCACCACCACATCCACAGGATTCTTCTGATGCACACTGCTCTGACCCAGACGTCTCTGACATGATGATGAATGTTGTCTTCATAATGCCACTAATTTCCTCAAAGCCATTACAGTGGCTTCATCTCCACCCCTTTGAGCATAGCTATTGATTCATGAACCATTTGAGTCACATTAATAGCAGGATTAAGGACTCTGGATCAGATATAGACTGCCCACCAATATAAAGCCAGAGTGACCTTTCAAATGATGAATTTTAAAAGGGATGTATGATGATGTCAGATTGAAAACGTGAAATGATGCTCCAATTGAATTGACAATATTACTGATGTTTTTGAGGAGATTTCTGACCCAGACCTTGAGAAAAGACGTGTATAACTCAAAAATAACCAAAACACTAGTGCTTGACCAATGACTACATATAGCCATATTCCAGTCACATCAGTGGCAGCTTGTTCAAGTTCAAGTTTATTAGAAAAACACCAAACAGGACATAAATCAAAACTGGGTCACAGAGTTTGCATTGCTCGATATGTTTTAATATTGATTGACATAATCTCAAGGTGAATATTTTAGAAAGAACGATTCAAGTAACCCATATTGGTATTTTTTGTTCAGTCTATCTACAGTATGTTGAATTTGACCAAGATGTCACAGGTTGTTTATTGCAATAGTAGACAGTAGCAAGTTAACATGGCCATGAAGCTTCAAGATAGCGTTCATGAAAATAGTGCAACTACACAACACACAAAAGAAGACTGGAGGAAGACACCAAACAAATGGAGGATACAAACAGAAGAACTCAGAAAGAGTGGGCAAGAAAGATTATTGGATAGAATACACAGAATGAATACAGACTTTCAAGGTATTTTGGTGGGAAAACCTTCAGCTACTTCTCTCCTCTTCTTCTGTGTGTAATGAGGACAAGTGGTGATATCTGGTGATCATGATTAGTTGTGACTCGGAAACCAAGAATGAACTTAGGTCATACGAGGATAACCTCTCACAGCAGGTATTAAGCCCCTATTTAAAATCAAATGTGACTTTTGTGTGAAGTAAAATGGAGCCTAGGGGCAAAAATACCATCAGAGAACATTGACTGGTGCTGTACAATTTCCTACTCAGCTATCCTGGCAGGACAGGTGAGGACAAAAGTCCAGAAGGCTGCACTCGTTTGCATTAGCTGTCACGACAATTTGCTGGAACAATGTGGTATACGGGGACACCACACAGTTGCTTGCTAACATGCACGGCTCCAGGCCCAATGGATTGTTTATTGAACAGCATCGCTGTGCCAAGAAAATTAAGGAACGTACTGTATATTGTTATGGATTATCCATTATGTAGATGCCAATATGGCTGGCTGTTGGGTTACACTGAGTTAGAGCACAATGAGAGAGAGACAAAGAGAGAGAGGCAGACAGAGAGAGAGAGACAGAGAGACTGTAAAGAGGGAGAGGAAAGCAGTATGTCACGTGTGCTCCCTCTCCAGCCTCTAGGTCACCAGGCTGCTGATTAATGCGCACACCTGCCACCATCTTCACGTGCACTAGCGCCTCATGATGTTTGTCACTCCCCTTGGTTCTTTCCTCAGGTGTTATTGACTCTGTTTCATGTCAGTGCGTTGTTTGTGTTTCTTGTTTTATGTACTGTTTATTTATTAAACACTCACTCCCTATACTTGCTTCCCAACTCTCAGCGTACATCGTTACACAGTAGCTCATGAAATGAACTGTGGGTTATGCTGTCTTCTTCTCTGATGCATCTTAAATAATTCTGCTTGTTGTGTGTGAATTCTCAAAAATAGTAACCCCTCCTAGCAGTCCAATGACCTAGTGTGTCATGTTTTGTCATTGATTATCATATCTTGTCCCTATGCTTCCCTTTCTATTCGTTTCCCCCTGCTGGTCTTATTAGGTTCTTTCCCTCTTTATATCCCTCTCTCTCCCCCTCCCTCTCTCCCTCTCTCTCTCTCTCTCTCTCTCTCTCTATCGTTCCGTTCCTGCTCCCAGCTGTTCCTCATTCTCCTAACTACCTCATTTACTCTTTCACACCTGTTCCCTATTTTGCCCTCTGATTAAGTCCCTATTTCTCTCTCTGTTTTCGCTTCTGTCCTTGTCGGATCATTGTTTGCTGTTCTATGTCCTCGTTCCGTCCTGTCATGGTTTTGCCTTCTTCAGATGCTGCGTGTGAGCAGGTGTCTAGATCAGCTACGACCTGCACCTTCCCGAAGCGACCTGCAGTCTGTGGTCGCATCTCCAGTTGTTCCCCTCTACTGACTAGAGGGTTTCAGTATTCCTGTTTTGACTTGGAATAAACTCTGTTTCGGTAAAGTCGCTTTTGGGTCCTCATTCACCTGCATAACAGAATGATCCGACCAAGTATGGACCCAGCGACTACGGATTCTCAACTCAGCCGTCAAGAACCAGGAAGCGATGCTCGGCAGACACGAGCAGGAATTGTTTGCTAATAATAATAATATAATAATAATATAAATAATAATAATATATGCCATTTTAGCAGACGCTTTTATCCAAAGCGACTTACAGTCATGTGTGCATACATTCTACGTATGGGTGGTCCCGGGGATCGAACCCACTACCCTGGCGTTACAAGCGCCATGCTCTACCAACTGAGCTCGTCATGCCGTTGAGACCCTGGCCGCTCAGGTCTCCGACCTCTCAGGACAGTTTCAGAGTCTCCGTCTCGAGCCACCAGCTACTTCCTGGTCTTCTGAGTCTCCGGAACCTAGGGTTAATAACCCACCATGTTACTCTGGGCAGCCCACTGAGTGCCGCTCCTTTCTCACCCAGTGTGATATTGTGTTCTCTCTCCAGCCCAACACATACTCTAGAGAGAGAGCTCGGATCGCCTACGTCATATCACTCCTTACGGGACGGGCTCGGGAGTGGGGCACAGCTATCTGGGAGGCAAGGGCTGAGTGTACTAACGAGTATCAGAACTTTAAAGAGGAGATGATACGGGTTTTTGATCGTTCAGTTTTTGGGAGGGAGGCTTCCAGGGCCCTGGCTTCCCTATGTCAAGGTGATCGATCCATAACGGATTACTCTATAGAGTTTCGCACTCTTGCTGCCTCCAGTGACTGGAACGAGCCGGCGTTGCTCGCTCGTTTTCTGGAGGGACTCCACGCTGAGGTTAAGGATGAGATTCTCTCCCGGGAGGTTCCTTCCAACGTGGATTCTTTGATTGCACTGGCCATCCGCATAGAACGACGGGTAGATCTTCGTCACCGAGCTCGTGGAAGAGAGCTCGCGTTAACGGTGTTCCCCCTCTCCGCATCTCAACCATCTCCTCCCATTGGCTCAGAGATTGAGCCCATGCAGCTGGGAGGTATTCGCATCTCGACTAAGGAGAGGGAACGGAGAATCACCAACCGCCTTTGCTTCTATTGCGGTTCTGCTGGACATTTTGTTATTTCATGTCCAGTAAAAGGCCAGAGCTCATCAGTAAGCGGAGGGCTACTGGTGAGCGCTACTACTCAGGTCTCTCCATCAAGATCCTGTACTACCTTGTCGGTCCATCTACGCTGGACCGGTTCGGCAGCTTCCTGCAGTGCCTTGATAGACTCTGGGGCTGAGGGTTGTTTTATGGACGAAGCATGGGCTCGGAAACATGACATTCCTCTCAGACAGTTAGGGGAGCCCACGCCCATGTTCGCCTTAGATGGTAGTCTTCTCCCCAGTATCATATATGAGACACTACCTTTAACCCTCACAGTATCTGGTAACCACAGTGAGACCATTTCCTTTTTGATTTTTCGTTCACCTTTTACACCTGTTGTTTTGGGTCATCCCTGGCTAGTATGTCATAATCCTTCTATTAATTGGTCTAGTAATTCTATCCTATCCTGGAACGTTTCTTGTCATGTGAAGTGTTTAATGTCTGCTATCCCTCCTGTTTCTTCTGTTCCCTCTTCTCAGGAGGAACCTGGTGATTTGACAGGAGTGCCGGAGGAATATCATGATCTGCGCACGGTCTTCAGTCGGTCCAGAGCCAACTCCCTTCCTCCTCACCGGTCGTATGATTGTTGTATTGATCACCTTCCGGGGACCACTCCCCCTCGGGGTAGACTATACTCTCTGTCGGCTCCCGAACGTAAGGCTCTCAAAGATTATCTGTCTGTTTCTCTCGACGCCGGTACCGTTGTGCCCTCTTCCTCTCCCGCCGGAGCGGGGGTTTTTTTTGTTAAGAAGAAGGACGGTACTCTGCGCCCCTGCGTGGATTATCGAGGGCTGAATGGCATAACGGTTAAGAATCGTTATCCGCTTCCCCTTATGTCGTCAGCCTTCGAGATTCTGCAGGGAGCCAGGTTCTTTACTAAGTTGGACCTTCGTAACGCTTACCATCTCGTGCGCATCAGAGAGGGGGACGAGTGGAAAACGGCGTTTAACACTCCGTTAGGGCATTTTGAATACCGGGTTCTGCCGTTCGGTCTCACTAATGCTCCAGCTGTCTTTCAGGCATTAGTTAATGATGTACTGAGAGACATGCTGAACATCTTTGTTTTCGTTTACCTTGACGATATCCTGATTTTTTTTCACCGTCACTCGAGATTCATGTTCAGCACGTTCGACGTGTACTCCAGCGCCTTTTAGAGAATTGTCTCTATGTGAAGGCTGAGAAGTGCGTCTTTCATGTCTCCTCTGTCACATTTCTCGGTTCTGTTATTTCCGCTGAAGGCATTCAGATGGATCCCGCTAAGGTCCAGGCTGTCAGCGATTGGCCCGTCCCTAAGTCACGTGTCGAGTTGCAGCGCTTTCTCGGTTTCGCAAATTTCTATCGCCGTTTCATTCGTAATTTCGGTCAAGTGGCAGCCCCTCTCACAGCCCTTACTTCTGTCAAGTCGTGCTTTAAGTGGTCCGGTTCCGCCCAGGGAGCTTTTGATCTCCTCAAGAAGCGTTTTACATCCGCTCCTATCCTTGTTACTCCTGACGTCACTAAACAATTCATTGTCGAGGTTGACGCTTCAGAGGTGGGCGTGGGAGCCATTCTGTCCCAGCGCTTCCATTCTGACGATAAGGTCCATCCTTGCGCGTATTTTTCTCATCGCCTGTCGCCATCGGAACGCAACTATGATGTGGGTAACCGCGAACTGCTCGCCATCCGCTTAGCCCTAGGCGAATGGCGACAGTGGTTGGAGGGGGCGACCGTTCCTTTTGTCGTTTGGACTGACCATAAGAACCTTGAGTACATCCGTTCTGCCAAACAACTCAATGCACGTCAATCTCGTTGGGCGTTGTTTTTCGCTCGTTTCGAGTTCGTGATTTCTTATCGCCCGGGAAATAAGAACACCAAGCCTGATGCCTTATCCCGTCTCTTCAGTTCTTCTGTAGCTTCTACCGACCCCGAGGGGATTCTCCCTGAGGGGCGTGTTGTCGGGTTGACTGTCTGGGGAATTGAGAGACAGGTAAAGCAAGCACTCACTCACACTGCGTCGCCGCGCGCTTGTCCTAGTAACCTTCTTTTCGTTCCTGTCTCTACTCGTCTGGCTGTTCTTCAGTGGGCTCACTCTGCCAAGTTAGCTGGCCACCCCGGCGTTCGGGGTACGCTTGCTTCTATTCGCCAGCGGTTTTGGTGGCCTACTCAGGAGCGTGACACGCGCCGTTTCGTGGCTGCTTGTTCGGACTGCGCGCAGACTAAGTCAGGTAACTCCCCTCCTGCCGGTCGTCTCAGACCGCTTCCCATTCCTTCTCGACCATGGTCTCACATCGCCTTAGACTTTATTACCGGTCTGCCTTCGTCTGCGGGGAAGACTGTGATGCTTACTGTTGTCGATAGGTTCTCTAAGGCGGCTCACTTTATTCCCCTCGCCAAGCTTCCTTCCGCTAAGGAGACGGCACAAATCATCATTGAGAATGTGTTCAGAATTCATGGCCTCCCGTTAGACGCCGTTTCGGACAGAGGTCCGCAATTCACGTCACAGTTTTGGAGGGAGTTCTGTCGTTTGATTGGTGCTTCCGTCAGTCTCTCTTCCGGTTTTCATCCCCAGTCTAACGGTCAAGCAGAACGGGCCAATCAGACAATTGGTCGCATATTACGCAGCCTTTCTTTTAGAAACCCTGCGTCTTGGGCAGAACAGCTCCCCTGGGCAGAATACACTCACAACTCGCTTCCTTCGTCTGCTACCGGGCTATCTCCTTTTCAGAGTAGTCTTGGGTACCAGCCTCCTCTGTTCTCGTCCCAGCTCGCCGAGTCCAGCGTTCCCTCCGCTCAGGCTTTTGTCCAACGTTGTGAGCGCACCTGGAGGAGGGTCAGGTCTGCACTTTGCCGTTACAGGGCGCAGACTGTGAGAGCCGCTAATAAACGTAGGATTAAGAGTCCTAGGTATTCTCGCGGTCAGAGTGTGGCTTTCCACTCGTAACCTTCCCCTTACGACAGCTTCTCGCAAGTTGACTCTGCGCTTCATTGGTCCGTTCCGTGTCTCTCAGGTCGTCAATCCTGTCGCTGTGCGACTGCTTCTTCCGCGACATCTTCGTCGCGTCCACCCTGTCTTCCATGTCTCCTGTGTCAAGCCTTTTCTTCGCGCTCCCGTTCGTCTTCCCTCCCCCCCCCGTCCTTGTCGAGGGCGCATCTATTTACAAGGTACGGAAGATCATGGACATGCGTTCTCGGGGACGTGGTCACCAGTACTTAGTGGATTGGGAGGGTTACGGTCCTGAGGAGAGGAGTTGGGTTCCATCTCGGGACGTGCTGGACCGTTCGTTGATTGATGATTTCCTCCGTTGCCGCCAGGGTTCCTCCTCGAGTGCGCCAGGAGGCGCTCGGTGAGTGGGGGGGTACTGTCATGTTTTGTCATTGATTATCATGTCTTGTCCCTATGCTTCCCCTTCTATTCATTTCCCCCTGCTGGTCTTATTAGGTTCTTTCCCTCTTTATATCCCTCTCTCTCCCCCTCCCTCTCTCCCTCTCTCTCTCTCTCTCTATCGTTCCGTTCCTGCTCCCAGCTGTTCCTCATTCTCCTAACTACCTCATTTACTCTTTCACACCTGTTCCCTATTTTGCCCTCTGATTAAGTCCCTATTTCTCTCTCTGTTTTCGCTTCTGTCCTTGTCGGATCATTGTTTGCTGTTCTATGTCCTCGTTCCGTCCTGTCATGGTTTTGCCTTCTTCAGATGCTGCGTGTGAGCAGGTGTCTAGATCAGCTACGGCCTGCGCCTTCCCGAAGCGACCTGCAGTCTGTGGTCACATCTCCAGTTGTTCTCCTCTACTGACTAGAGGGTTTCAGTATTCCTGTTTTGACTTGGAATAAACTCTGTTTCGGTAAAGTCGCTTTTGGGTCCTCATTCACCTGCATAACATAGTGTCCTCATGGGTGGAAAGTTATTCATATTTTTCATAATTTAATAATTACATTTATTTTTTGCGCTCAAAGTTTGGTGTTTCTATGTGAAACAGCAGGTAGCCTAGTGGTTAGAGTGTTGGACTAATAACCGAAAGGTCGCATATACACAATATACCCTGTTATGACAAAGAGAAAACAGTTTTTAATAATTTTTTTCTTCTGTGATACATATAACGTGTAATATTGGGATGCAAACTCAAAATGTAATACATTTCAACTCTATATCTGGCATGGTACAGGTGCCCATAACCATGTGTGTGAGGTGTATACTTGTGTTTAGTAGATTTGTAGATTTGTTTAAGACTTTCAAGAATCTCTGTGTGACCCTGATTTAGCCCTCTGCAGTAAAAGGTTAATTAAGGACTCCGTTCAATCCACATTGCTGAAGTTCAGCATTACAGTGCGATTGAAATGAAAGGAAATGTTCCCTCTTTAGCGGAGCCCGCATTCACGGTAAACGCTGCATGTGTCGCCTGAATCGAAAATTACCTTTATTTGTAACGCTTCAGCTTTTTTTTTTTTTTTTTGCGGACCTGGCATCCTTTCGCTCCCTCCTCTCTTCATTTTCCTCCTCTGTCTCTGCTGCTAAAACCACTTTCTACCACTCTAAATTTCAAGCATCTGCCTCTAACCCTAGGAAGCTCTTTGCCACCTTCTCCTCCCTCCTGAATCCTCCTCCCCCTCCCCCCCCTCCTCCCTCTCTGCAGATGACTTTGTCAACCATTTTGAAAAGAAGGTCGACGACATCCGATCCTCGTTTGCTAAGTCAAACGACACTGCTGGTTCTGCTCACACTGCCCTACCCTGTGCTCTGACCTCTTTCTCCCCTCTCTCTCCAGATGAAATCTCGCGTCTTGTGACGGCCGGCCGCCCAACAACCTGCCCGCTCGACCCTATCCCCTCCTCTCTTCTCCAGACCATTTCCGGAGACCTTCTCCCTTACCTCACCTCGTTCATCAACTTATCCCTGACCGCTGGCTACGTCCCTTCCGTCTTCAAGAGAGCGAGAGTTGCACCCCTTCTGAAAAAACCTACACTCGATCCCTCCGATGTTAACAACTACAGACCAGTATCCCTTCTTTCTTTTCTCTCCAAAACTCTTGAACGTGCCGTCCTTGGTCAGCTCTCCCGCTATCTCTCTCAGAATGACCTTCTTGATCCAAATCAGTCAGGTTTCAAGACTAGTCATTCAACTGAGACTGCTCTTCTCTGTATCACGGAGGCGCTCCGCACCGCTAAAGCTAACTCTCTCTCCTCTGCGCTCATCCTTCTAGACCTATCGGCTGCCTTCGATACTGTGAACCATCAGATCCTCCTCTCCACCCTCTCCGAGTTGGGCATCTCTGGCGCGGCCCACGCTTGGATTGCGTCCTACCTGACAGGTCGCTCCTACCAGTTGGCGTGGCGAGAATCTGTCTCCTCACCACGCGCTCTCACCACTGGTGTCCCCCAGGGCTCTGTTCTAGGCCCTCTCCTATTCTCGCTATACACCAAGTCACTTGGCTCTGTCATAACCTCACATGGTCTCTCCTATCATTGCTATGCAGACGACACACAATTAATCTTCTCCTTTCCCCCTTCTGATGACCAGGTGGCGAATCGCATCTCTGCATGTCTGGCAGACATATCAGTGTGGATGACGGATCACCACCTCAAGCTGAACTTCGGCAAGACGGAGCTGCTCTTCCTCCCGGGGAAGGACTGCCCGTTCCATGATCTCGCCATCACGGTTGACAACTCCATTGTGTCCTCCTCCCAGAGCGCTAAGAACCTTGGCGTGATCCTGGACAACACCCTGTCATTCTCAACTAACATCAAGGCGGTGGCCCGTTCCTGTAGGTTCATGCTCTACAACATCCGCAGATTACGACCCTGCCTCACACAGGAAGCGGCGCAGGTCCTAATCCAGGCACTTGTCATCTCCCGTCTGGATTACTGCAACTCGCTGTTGGCTGGGCTCCCTGCCTGTGCCATTAAACCCCTACAACTCATCCAGAACGCCGCAGCCCGTCTAGTGTTCAACCTTCCCAAGTTCTCTCACGTCACCCCGCTCCTCCGCTCTCTCCACTGGCTTCCAGTTGAAGCTCGCATCCGCTACAAGACCATGGTGCTTGCCTACGGAGCTGTGAGGGGAACGGCACCTCAGTACCTCCAGGCTCTGATCAGGCCCTACACCCAAATAAGGGCACTGCGTTCATCCACCTCTGGCCTGCTCGTCTCCCTACCACTGAGGAAGTACAGTTCCCGCTCAGCCCAGTCAAAACTGTTCGCTGCTCTGGCTCCCCAATGGTGGAACAAACTCCCTCACGACGCCAGGACAGCGGAGTCAATCACCACCTTCCGGAGACACCTGAAACCCCACCTCTTTAAGGAATACTTAGGATAGGATAAAGTAATCCTTCTCACCCCCCCCCCTTAAAATATTTAGATGCACTATTGTAAAGTGGCTGTTCCACTGGATGTCATAAGGCGAATGCACCAATTTGTAAGTCGCTCTGGATAAGAGCGTCTGCTAAATGACTTAAATGTAAATGTTAAATGTAGAATGAATAGAGCACTTAAACCGAATATGCATATGTATTGTACAGAGAGAAGGTTAAAGATGAGACACAGCTACACAGAAGTTTTTTTTTATTATAATCTTTTTTTTTAAATTGGGGGTAGATCAGCTTGAATATTGCAGATAGTGTGTGGCTTCCATACACTTAATTGTCTGCATAATTTCCAATCCCCCATATATTTTTTGGAAATGTTTCAGACCCCTTGACTAGTGGTTAGAGCAGGTAGCCTAGTGGTTAGAGTGTTGGACTAATAACCGAAAGGTCGCAAGAACAAATCCCCGAGCCGACAAAGTAAAAATCTGTTGTTCTGCCCCTGAACAAGGCAGTTAACCCACTGTTCCTAGGCCTTCATTGAAAATAAAAATTTGTTCTTAAATGACCTGCCTACTAAAATAAAAACAAATGTGTCCCCTCATCTATTTATACACAATACCCTGTTATGACAAAGAGAAAACAGTTTTTTATCATTTTTGCAAATGTATAAACAAATTCAAACAGAAATGCCTTATTTACATGAGTATTTAGACCCTTTGTAATGAGACTCGAAATTCAGCTCAAGTGCATCATGTTTCCATTGATCATCCTTGAGATGTTTCTACAACTTCATTGGAGTTCACCTGTGGTAAATTAAATTGATTGGACATGATTTGGAAAGGCACACACCTGTTTATATAAGGTCTCACAGTTGACAGTGCATGAGCGCAAAAACAATGCCATGAGGTCGAAGGAATTGTCCGTAGAGCTCAGAGACAGGATTGTGTTGAGGCACAGTTCTGGGGAAGGGTACCAAACATTTTTGCAGCATTGAAGGTCCAGAAGAACATAGTGGCCTCCATCATTCTTAAATGGAAGAAGTTTGGAACCACCAAGATTATATCTAGAGCTTGCCGCCCGGCGAAACTGAGCATTCGGGGGAGAAGGGCCTTGGTCTGGGAGGTGACCAAGAACCCGATGGTCACTCTGACAGAGGTCCAGAGTTTGTGTATGGAGATGGGAAAATCTTCCAGAAGCACAACCATCTCTGCAGCACTCACCAATCAGGCCTTTATGTTAGAGTGGCCAGACAAAAGCCACATGATAGCCCACTTTGAGTTTGCCAAAAGGCACCTAAAGGACTCTAAGAACATGAGAAACAAGATTCTCAGGTCTGATGAAACCAAGATTGAACTCGTTGGTCTGAATGCCAATTGTGACTTCTGGAATCCAAGCACCATCCCTACGATGAACGGAGCAAAGTACAGAGATATCCTTGATGAAAACCTGCTCCAGTGTGCTCAGGGCCTCAGACAGGGGCGAAGGTTCACCTTCCAACAGGACAACGACCATACCCAACAGCCAAGACAACGCAGGAGTAGCTTCAGGATAAGTCTCTGAATGTCCTTGAGTGGCCCAGTCAGAGCCTGGACTTGAACCAGATTGAGCGTCTCTGGAGAGAACTGAAAATAGCTGTGCAGTGACGCTCCCCATCCAATTTGACAGAGCTTGAGAGGACCTGCAGAGAAGAATGGGAGAAACTCCCCAAATACAGGGGTGCCTAGCTTGTAGCGCCATACCCAAGAAGATGTAAGGCTGTAATCGGTGCCAAAGGTGTTTCAACAAACAAAGTACAGTGTAAACGGTCTGAGTACTTATGTAAATAGTAGTTCATTTTTTTTTATGTGTAGAAATTTGCTAAAAAAAGAAACAAGTTTTTGCTTTTTCATTATGGTGTATTGTGTGTAGATTGATGAGGGGAAAATACAATTGAATACATTTTAGAATAAAGCTGTAATGTAAGAAAATGTCAAACTCAAGGGGTCTGAATACTTTCTGAATGCACTGTACATATACAGTTGAAGTCGAAAGATTACATACTCCTTAGCCAAGTACATTTAATCTCAGTTTTTCACAATTCCTGACATTTAATCCAAGTAAAAATGCCATGTCTTAGGTCAGTTAGGATCACCACTTTATTTTAAGAATGTGAAATGTCAGAATAATAGCAGGGACAATTATTTATTTCTGATTTGATTTCTTTCATCACATTCCCAGTGGGTCAGAAGTTTACATACAGAAGTTTACGTAGCCTTCCACAAGCTTCCCACAATAAGTTGGGTGAATTTTGGCCCATTCCTCCTGACAGAGCTGGTGTAACTGAGTCAGGTTTGTAGGCCTCCTTGCTGGCACGCACTTTTTTAGTTCTGCCCACAAATTTTCTATAGGATTGAGGTCAGGGCTCCAATACCTCGACCTTGTTGTCCTTAAGCCATTTTGCCACAACTTTGGATGTATGCTTGGGGTCATTGTCCATTTGGAGGACCCATTTGCAACCAAGCGTTAACTTCCTGACTGATGTCTCAAATCAAATCAAATCAAATTGTATTTGTCACATACACATGGTTAGCAGATGTTAATGCAAGTGTAGCGAAATGCTTGTGCTTCTAGTTCCGACAATGCAGTAATAACCAACAAGTAATCTAACTAACAATTCCAAAACTACTGTCTTATACACAGTGTAAGGGGATATAGAATATGTACACAAGGATACATGAATGAGTGATGGTACAGAGCAGCATAGGCAAGATACAGTAGATGGTATCGAGTACAGTATATACATATGAGATGAGTATGTAAACAAAGTGGCATAGTTAAAGTGGCTAGTGATACATGTATTACATAAGGATGCAGTCGATGATATAGAGTACAGTATATACGTATGCATATGAGATGAATAATGTAGGGTAAGTAACATTATATAAGGTAGCATTGTTTAAAGTGTCTAGTGATATATTTACATCATTTCCCATCAATTCCCATTATTAGAGTGGCTGGAGTTGAGTCAGTGTCAGTGTGTTGGCAGCAGCCACTCAATGTTAGTGGTGGCTGTTTAACAGTCTGATGGCCTTGAGATAGAAGCTGTTTTTCAGTCTCTCGGTCCCAGCTTTGATGCACCTGTACTGACCTCGCCTTCTGGATGATAGCGGGGTGAACAGGCAGTGGCTCGGGTGGTTGATGTCCTTGATGATCTTTATGGCCTTCCTGTAACATCGGGTGGTGTAGGTGTCCTGGAGGGCAGGTAGTTTGCCCCCGGTGATGCGTTGTGCAGACCTCACTACCCTCTGGAGAGCCTTACGGTTGAGGGCGGAGCAGTTGCCGTACCAGGCGGTGATACAGCCCGCCAGGATGCTCTCGATTGTGCATCTGTAGAAGTTTGTGAGTGCTTTTGGTGACAAGCCGAATTTCTTCAGCCTCCTGAGGTTTAAGAGGCGCTGCTGCGCCTTCTTCACGATGCTGTCTGTGTGAGTGGACCAATTCAGTTTGTCTGTGATGTGTATGCCGAGGAACTTAAAACTTGCTACCCTCTCCACTACTGTTCCATCGATGTGGATAGGGGGGTGTTCCCTCTGCTGTTTCCTGAAGTCCACAATCATCTCCTTAGTTTTGTTGAGTGTGATGTTATTTTCCTGACACCACACTCAGAGGGCCCTCACCTCCTCCCTGTAGGCCGTCTCGTCGTTGTTGGTAATCAAGCCTACCACTGTTGTTCTGGGATTGATTTGCACTTTTCGCACCAAAGTACGTTCATCTCTAGGAATCAGAACGCGTCTCCTTCCTGAGTGGTATGACGGCTGCGTGGTCCCATGGTGTTTATACTTGCGTACTATTCTTTGTACAGATGAACGTGGTACCTTCAGGCGTTTGGAAATTGCTCCCAAGGATGAACCAGACTTGTGGAGGTCTACAATTTATTTTCCCATGATGTCAAGTGAAGAGGCACTGAGTTTGAAGGTCGGCCTTGAAATATATACACAGGTACACCTCCAATTGACTCAAAGGATATCAATTAGCTTATCAGAAGATTCTAAAGCCATGACATAATTTTATGGAATTTTCCAAGCTGTTTAAAGGCACAGTCAATTTAGTGTTCTGACCCACTGGAATTGTGATACAGTGAATTATGAGTATTAATTATTAATTATTATTATGTCTGTTAACAATTGTTGGAAAAATTACTTGTGTCATGCACAAAGTAGATGTCCTAACCGACTTGTAAAAACTATAATTTGTTAACAAGATATTTGTGGAGTGAAAAACAAGTTTTAATGACTCCAACCTAAGTGTATGTAAACTTTCGACTTCAACTGTATATATATTTACACATCTTTAAAAAATATATTTTCCATCATTTTAATCCACTAACCCTACCACCCCTCCCCTAATTGGAGTAAACTAATGAACAACAACACTTTCTACTTCCAGCTTCTACATACTATATACATTTTAGAATTTTTCCACAGAAAAACACATCGTCTGGGTTTGGAAACGGCTAATTCACAAATTCACATTGATTACTTTGACTCATAGAGTACTGTAACTATGTTTCAGCAATGATACATATAGAACGTATGACAGGTAAGTGTGTTGGCAGGCTGCAAAAATGAGCCAGCCTGGGAGCATGACGGGATACTGAAAAGAGAGAGAGAAACAATTAACAAGAGGAAGTAATTTTGCCAGAGCTGGTTTGATAGACCCGAGACGAGGTCCGCTTTCTGTGTCTGTCTCTAACCCACTTGTGACTGGATGACAGGGTGAGCTATGAACACACTGAGACATGAGCCAATATACATGTTATGTCTGTTGCAGCACAGTTGCATCAACTTCTTGGATTAAGGGAACCTTTCAAAAAGCACCTCACTATGATTATAGTTCTTTAACAGTCTGTCAGCTCAGCCAGATCAGCTATTTTTGTCTCAGTACTGCAAGATGATGCTATCACTTCAATAAGTCAACACATGAATGGAATACAATTAATAAGATTCCATTGCAATTCAATCCTACAGCGTTAGCGGGATAAAGTGGTTTAGCATTTGCATTTTGTTGACTGTTACATGTCAATGGGTTGATGATTACAGTACATGTTCAATGAGCGCTGCTGCTTCCTACTAAAAGCTCCCAGCAGTTAAATCCTGAGGATTACTTAAGACTCTGCTCCAGAGACATCATTAACGAAGACGTGACACATTGGCTCAAATTTGTCATTTTATTCATCATCCTCTTATGTGTTTGTAGTGTATATGAGACGACTAGGAGGAAAACAAGCATGAAGCAATCATCGAAATGTATTTTTACGTAGTCAATTAATTCTGAGCCCAAGCAGTCCTCAACACTCTCTCTCCTTCTCTCACTCTCTCAACCTTAATGTCTCTCTGTCAGGCCAGAACCCCACAGGGAGGAGAGTGAGCGTGTACTTAGAGAAAAAGAACAGAGGAAGGAAGTTTAATTTAACGCGTAGGCTTGGACACTGCAGGTGAGCTCTATTTTGGTCCTACCTCTCTGCAGTGAGTTAGACCTATTCTTCAACTTCAACTTTAACCACTCTTCTTCAGATACAATGTGTGCCTGGCTAGAATAGTGTATGATAAGTAGTAAGGCACTTGTACCAGGAAGCTTGTGACTGCACACCCACAAAAATCCCAGTGGTCGCCATAAAACCAATCCTGATTCCTTTTTAAGAGCTTTGTTTTGGTTGAGTGTGGGCTTGAGATCTTTGGGTGTTTTTTTGAGTGGTGTACGTCGTACATGAAGGCTGACTCACTGCCACACGGCATTCTGGCTGTGGACAGTCAGCTTTTACCGCAAGAGAGGGACGTCTAATTTTAGCCCAGCGCCTTACGATATAGTTAGCTCATCCAACCTCCTAAGCTGTTTCCTAGCATTGGACGGCTGCGAGGCTAAGAAGAAGATGTTACTGGCTCAGGAGGCAGACTGCGGGCAAACAAAGCGGGATCATCCCCTTTGATGTCACCATAGAGGTCTTCTAACATCAACAGGACCAATCCAGGATCAATCCTTTAGGTCCCTGAGCTGACACTACTTTATAGCTTTCAATAAAAACATAAGCCAGCTAAAGAGGCGCAGTGTTAAGACGAACACTCAAACACTACAACATAGTGGTTCAGTAATAACATTGTGATGGTAATCAGATATGTGACTCGTTTCAGGAAACTCGGTGTATGTCGCGCGTATGCTACTTCACAGGAGATGCATTTGTACATAAGCTTTGTTTTAAAAAATCTAAATCAGTTTTTGGGTAGAAATGCCTTCTGGAACATGTGAACTTTCATGTTCCTTAATAACAAACTTGTATGCCTGTCACGACTTCCACTGAAGTCGGTCGCCTACCTTGTTCGGGGGCGGCGTTCGGCGGTCGACGTCACCGGCCTTCTAGCCATCGCCGATCCACTTTTCATTTTCCATTTGTTTTGTCTTTGTCTTATAAACCTGGTTTCAATTCCCCAATTACTTGTTCATTATTTAAAACCTGTTAGGGCTCATGCGAATTTTCATTTTTTTTTTGTTAAAAATCGCGCAACATTTCAGCGCCCTGCTACTCATGCCAGGAATATAGTATATGCATATGCTTAGTATGTGTGGATAGAAAACACTCAGACGTTTATAAAACTGGTTTAATCACGGCTGTGACTATAACAGAACGTGCGTTTCATCGAAAAGTGCAGGAAAATCTGATCACTGAAAATGGGAAAATATATCCATGCGCCACTTCAACCAATTGTTAAACGTGAACCACATTAAATGGGGCCGAGGTTGCAATACCTACAGCTTCCACACGATGTCAACAGTCTTGTCATTTGTCTCGGATTTGTTTCTTGGTCAAACCGACACAAGGCAGCGCATTTTTTCCGGTCTCCGACCGGATGTTTTGGTTGAGGAATATTTGGACACGATATCAGGACGTGGAGCTATTGAATATACATCGCCCCGTGATCATTTTGATAGATTATTAATGTTTACTAATACCTAAAGTTGCATTACAAAAGTATTTCGAAGTGTTTTGTGAAAGTTTATCGTCAACTTTTTTTATTTTAAAAAATGACGTTGCGTTATCAAACTCAGTTTTTTCCTTGATTACACAGTCTTCATAGATCGATATCTGGCTATATATGGACCGATTTAATCGAAACAAAGACCCAACAGTGATGTTTATGGGACATCTAGGAGTGGCAAGAAAGAAGCTCGTCAAAGGTAATGAATGTTTTATATTTTATTTCTGCGTTTTGGGTAGCGCCGGCTGCCGCAAAATCTGTCGTGTTAGGTGACGTTGCAGTATTTTGGGGGTACATGCTATCAGATAATAGCTTCTCATGCTTTCGACCGAAAAGCATTTTACAAATCTGACTTGGTGGATAGATTCACAACGAGTGTAGCTTTAATTCACTACCTTGAATGTGTATTTTAATGAAAGTTTGAGTTTTATCAAAAACTATAGGTGGCGCTCTGAAATTCCGCTGAGTGGTGTTCCTGCATGGGAACTGTATTCTGCGTCATCCTTAAGAAGTTTAACCCTCTGTTCCCCCATGTTTGTTTGTGAGTAATTGTTTCTATGTAATACGGTCCGTTGTGTGGGCTCGCTTTGTTGTATTATATTTGTCTATTTTGAGTAAATTACGTTTATTTACTCATTTCTGCTGTCCTGCGCCTGAGTCCTCTGCACAAGCTACACACAGACCACATTACAATGCCATCTGTAAATACAAATAAAATTCTTAAATTACGAGCCTAGTTGGTTTAGCCACAGAAAAAGACAGGAACCTCCCGCTAGCCATGATTGGCTGAGACAATGCCTGGGCTGGACATGCTGAGAGATGAGTTCAGATTGGTCTGCAATGGAACACGCTTCTGTCTATAGCATGAGCTGGTCAGTATGTGTAGGTAATTTCTAAAACAAACTTTCTGAAAGATCTCATGTAGTAGAACTTCAAAAGTGTTGCTCTCCATTTTCTGGAGGACAGAGTTTTGAAACCAGTGGAATGCCCGGTGGAATTAGATTGTGATAGTTAAGGAGATAAGGAAGAAAGAAAAGGGGAGTCAAAAAGAGAACACACAGAAGGCTGTTGTATAATACACCGGATAACATCTTCAAACAAAGGGAAACAATGGCATCCGTGACATAGAGGGACAGTCGTCCATTCATGAAGTCATTTTCATTTCAAGTTAAAGCTTACTGTTTTTCAGCTAGTAATATAATTTGTATCTCAGAGCCATTTGCATTGATAGTTATAGCCTAATGTTAGCTAGCTAGCTAACATTGAACCTGGTTGGTTAACTACCTACAGATTAATGCACGGTAGTAACGTTATAAATTGGGATTATTGTTAATTGTTTAGCTAGCTAGCTACATGTCTAATCAAAAGACTGCACTATGCAAGTAACCATTTCACTAAACCTTCTGTATCAGTGTATGTAACAGATAAACATGGATTTTATTTGATATAGTATGTGTTTCCCAGAGTAATGTGAAGAACATGACCTGCACCAAAGTAAAATTAGGATATAACGTGTCCAAGTTCTAAATGTATCCTGTAGAATGCCCTGATTTTATTTAATCACACTCACAACCGTAAGCTATTTTCTGTAATTAGCTCGCCGTTAACTTGTAAATAATGATCTTGTTACGAGTTTATTTTCCTGTAATAACGACAAAAAATTAGCTAAAGTGAAGACTTTAGCTACATGATATGATTAGATACTACTGCACTGTTGGAGCTAGGAACACAAGTATTTCGCTACACCCGCAATAACATTGCTAAATATGTGTTTGTGGTGATTATTTAAAAAAAACTATAATATTTGAACTGGCTAGCCAGCTAACTTAACATTGGCTATCTAGGGAACAAGTTAGAAACGAACCAAAACATTGTTTAAAAAGTTGAATTTAGTTACCTGGTTTGCTAGATTGACATAAACTAAATACATTGTTTAATGGTTGGGTTTATTGGTATTAAAATACACTATTTATGCTATTTTGGACAACCAGGCTGAAGATGTAATGCAGCATGTAGTTTTTATGTTGATACTTTTTTTTAAACTCTCGCCATGTGAAGATGCTGAATTCTAAAAGAGAGGAGTGGTTGTTACCATGTCTTTCTCATGTCCAAAAATGGAAAGTGTCTTTATCAGGCTTCAATTGATATTATATTACACCATCTGTCAACAGAACCATACAAAGATGCTTCAACCTGACCTGGATGAACAGACAAATCGATAGATACTGTAAGTGGAGAGATACTGACATTACAAAATTGCTGAAAGATACATGGCTTTACAGAACTCCATAAATAATAGGCTAGAGGATTTAACCTCTAATGACTCCCCATCCCGCATGAGGGAGCGTAATCATCGACTGACACTAATTAGCATAACGCAACGGACATTCCTAGAAAATATTCCTATTCATGAAAATCACAAGTGAAATATATTGAGACACAGCTTAGCCTTTTGTTAATCACCCTGTCATCTCAGATTTTCAAAATATGCTTTACAGCCAAAGCTAGACAAGCATTTGTGTAAGTTTATCGATAGCCTAGCATAGCATTTTGTCCAGCAAGCAGCAGGTAACTTGGTCACGGAAATCAGAAAAGCAATCAAATTAAATCGTTTACCTTCAGATGTTTTCACTCACGAGACTCCCAGTTAGATAGCCAATGTTCCTTTTTTCCAAAAATATTATTTTTGTAGGCGAAATAGCTCCGTTTGTTCTTCACGTTTGGCTGAGAAATCGCCCGGAAATTGCAGTCACGAAAAAACACCTAAAAATATGTATTATTATATTTATTATATTAGCTTCATAATATCAACAGAAACATGGCAAGCATTATTTATAATCAATCCTCAAGGTGTTTTTCTTGAGTGTTATATTATCTATTCGATAATATAGCCACCGGGACAATTGGTTTTTCAGTAGGACCGATTGAAATAATGGCTACCTCTGTATTTTACGCAAGAATCACTCTGGGAGCCATCAGGTGACCAGTTGCACAATGTAGCCGCTTACAGGTATTCTTCAACATAAATGAGTAAAACTACGTCACAATGCTGTAGACACCTTGGGGAATACGGAGAAAAAGTAATCTGGTTGATAGCCCATTCACTACTCAATAGGGATGCATTGGAACGCAGCGCTTTCAAAACATGAGGCACTCCCGGATTGGATTTTTCTCAGGCTTTCGCCTGCAATATCAGTTCTGTTATACTCACAGACAATATTTTTTACAGTTTTGGAAACTTTAGAGTGTTTTCTATCCTAAGCTGTGAATTATATGCATATTCTAGCATCTTGTCCTGAAAAATATCCCGTTTACTACGGGAACGTTATTTTTCCAAAAATGAAAATACTGCCCCCTAGTCACAAAAGCAAGATTACCTTGTTGGTCAGAAGGAGTGTACTTTTTACAACCCAGATGTTATGAGTGCGACTGGAGTACAATGGGAGACCAGTCTGCCAGGAGGGAAAATCCTTGAAACGTCTCCATTAGGGAACTATTGTTTATTATAAGACAAGGGAGTGGTGACAGTGCAGGCTGAAGACACAAAGATGTGTTTTAAAAAACAATGTCAAACTACACTTTTTTATTTTACTTTTTGATTTAACCTTTATTTAACTAGGCAAGTCAAACTACTCTTACGCTAACCAAATTTGCATCTTTAGCTTTCTCTCTTTACAACAAACATATTAGAGAGTGCTGTGCTCAACAACATCCTAGCTCAACATGTTCAGTATGGGCTCTCTATGATCACCTGTTCAGGGTTGAGGCCAGTTTGTAACACGCTTGGCCATCTGTTATGGCTAACCTGACATCATAGGTTCAGGTAGGGGTCAAGGCTGGGGTTAAGGTTAGGGTCAGAATAATGAGCTAGATGTGTGTGGGCTACGCACCAGGGCTGTGTCCTAACATGACATCTTGAATGAATGCCATGCTGTGAGGCCAATCTTGTTATTCTTGGAAAAATATGGGCAGACTTTGTTCTGACTGTTATATCAGATTTCTCATTACCCTATTGGAAGTGTTGTTTTTGTGCTATTGTTGCTGTTGATGATGTTGTTGTTGCTGATTTGGACAGCCCTGCATTCTTCCATTATGGAGAACTGGATTATGTCCATCCATTTCCCATCATACCTCTGATCTCAAACGGTATTTGCGTCCTTTATTTTGGTGCATGTAATTAATCGGCATGTTTCTACAAATTCATCAGGGTGGAAAAATTTGGGATGAAGAGGAGACAATAATTAGACAAAACAGGCAGTGTGGCAGCCAAATTAAGCCCAGCAGAGATCCCCCTCCAAGGCCGATGGAAGGAAGAGAAAAAAACATACCCTTGAAACAATGGAGGGTGACATCATATCCGGTAATGGAGCAGCTTCTTGGTACCCTCTCCACCTGACTTTCAGAGGACTTTGCCCGAAGCCTCACTGGAGGCTCTGCAATCTGGGGCCACTCTGCTCCCTCTATTCGTCATGTTTGTGTTCCTCTCCCTCCTCCACTACCACACAGAGAGCAGGACGACCCTGGCTCCCATCCTCCAGCAGGGGCCCTTAGAGAAGACGGGTGGCAGTGCCATGTTCGTTAGTGTTTACATTAATCAAGAGCGATACTACCCACAGAGATACTGTCTCATGTCAGCCTGGTCTCATAGACTAGATGTAACATAGTAAACCGGGACAATCAAACGAGTGTAATAGGTTACGTTTGGTATGGTTACACAAAACAGAAGGTTACTTAACCTCTTGAACCTATAGGCGCGCTGTGTCATTATTGGATAAAAAGACGTGCCCATTTTAAGCGCAATATTTTGTCACGAAAAGATGCTCGACTATGCATGGAATTGACAGCCTTGGAAAGACACAACTCTGACATCTCCAAAACTGCAAATATATTATCTATCTGTGCATGCCCCAGAACTAATGCAACAGGCAAAACCAAGATGATGTTTCATACAGGAAATGCCCCGGATTCTGAAGGCGCTGGGTTCCAATGTCTCCTTATATGGCTGTGAATGCGCCAGGAATGAGCCTGTGCTTTCTGTATATTCCCCGAGGTGTCTGCAGCATTGTGACGTGTTTGTAGGCATATCATTGGAAGATTGAACATAAGAGACTACATTTACCTGGTGTCCCGCCCGGTGTCCTGTGTGCGTAATCAGTAAGTTCATGCGTGTTCCATTTCTTCAGAATTGAAAGTAAACTGCCACGATGGATTTTATCGTCGATAGATATGTGAAAAACACCTTGAGGATTGATTCTAAACATCGTTTGCCATGTTTCTGTCGATATTTTGGAGTTTATTTGGAAAAAAGTTTGCGTTTTAATGACTTATTATTATTTTTTTCCTTACCAAACCGCGATGAACAAAACGGAGCAATTAGTCAACACAAATAATATTTTTTGTAAAAACGGAACATTTGCTATCTAACAGAGTCTCCTCATTGAAAACATCTGAAGTTCTTCAAAGGTAAATTATTTTATTTGAATGCTTTTATGGTTTTGGTGGAAAATGTTGCATGCTGAATGCTAATGCTAAATGGTACGTTAGCCATCAATACTGTTACACAAATGCTTGTTTTGCAATGGTTGAGAAGCATATTTTGAAAGTCTGAGACGACAGTGTTGTTAACAAAAGGCTAAGCTTGAGAGCAAATAGATTAATTTAATTTAATTTGCGATTTTCATGAATAGTTAACATTGTGTTATGCTAATGAGCTTGCTGATAGATTTACACAACCCTGGATACAGGGTTTTTTTCGTAGCTAAACGTGACGCAGAAAACGGAGCGATTTGTCCTAAACAAATAATCTTTCAGGAAAAACTGAACATTTGCTATCTGAGAGTCTCCTCATTGAAAACATCTGAAGTTCTTCAAAGGTAAATGATTTTATTTGAATGCTTTTATGGTTTTGGTGGAAAATGTTGCATGCTGAATGCTAACGCTAAATGCTACGCTAAATGCTACGTTAGCCATCAATACTGTTACACAAATGCTTGTTTTGCAATGGTTGAGAAGCATATTTTGAAAATCTGAGATGACAGTGTTGTTAACAAAAGGCTAAGCTTGAGAGCAAATAGATTAATTTAATTTAATTTGCGATTTTCATGAATAGTTAACGTTGCGTTATGGTAATGAGCTTGAGGCTGTAGTCACGATACCGGATCCGGGATGGCTCAACGCAAGAAGTTAAAGCGAAAACGAACGGAAGATCGTTGGTCGGTTGGGATGGATGGGTGGGCGTATAATGAAAGTCTAGCAAGCAAAAAGGTTGTGTGTACGAATCTAATCACAGACAACTTTTGAACATGAACTAATTAGCAACTTTGTGACTACTTACTGCGTTTAGCTGTTTGCAGCTACCTATCATGTTAGCCAACCCTTCCTCTAAACCGAACCTTAACCCTTAAACCAAACTCCTAACCTTAACCCTAACCCCTAACCTAGTAACATTAGTGTTAGCCACCTAGCTAATGTTGGCCACAACAAATTGGAATATGTAACATCATATGTTTTGCAAATTCATAACAAATTGTACGAGTTGCAATTTGTAACATATCATACTAAATATAACTCATAGCATATCATATGAAATGGATGATGGTCATCCACAAATTAATACATACCATACAAAACGTAACATATACTATTAACTGGAGTTTCTTGGAATACCTTTACTATGTTACGTCTACCCCTGAGTGCAGGTTGCTCATGTGGCCAGATGAAGCAAGGCCATCTGCATGGAGAGGAATCCAGAATCAACAGTAGCATAACAGGGATTGACTGTTAAGCCCCTGAGGTAAAGCAACAAGACAACCATCACTGCAACGAGTACCAACAGGATATTTATAGGCACTTTTATTGGAAGAACCTATGTTTACCCAAGGAATTGGTTTAGCTGTTCTTTGGGGATTTGGACATGCTGCCCCATAAATCAGTTAAGAATGGAAACGTGGTTTGACATGGACGCCTCAAGTGTATTCAAGCATGAAAACGATAAACAATATCTAATACACTCAATGAATTTCAACACATAACTGAACAAAAAGGATCCATTGTTTGATTGAATGTTGTTACTAATGATGAAAATAATTGACCCACCATCCAAGGTCGGGAAGTTGCTTTGAGAGAAAGATAGTGGCAAACAGGTTTCAGTGTGTTGAATTGGAAAATACAGTTATTTGTTTTCAGATCGTATCGTGGATTTTTATCCCAGAATACACTATTTTTATATTTTCTTCCAGCCCCCACTTATATAGTAATTCCATTCATCAAAGAATATAGGCCATGTAATATAAACAGGTGTACATTCACTCCAGCCAAAAATAAAAAAGACGGTGACCTAAAGGGAAGGAAAGCATGAGCACTATTAGTGCAAAACGGCACAAGAACAACATATTATAGAAAATCTGAAACCAACAGTTCTCAGATAGTTTAAGTGGACAAAAATAAAAGGGACGTCACTCGCTCTGAGACCTTGAAGTAGGTGTTCCCCTTGCTCTGCAAGGGGGCTTTTGTGGAGCGATGGATAACAATGCTTCGAGGGTGGCTGTTGTCAATGTGTGCAGAGGGTCCCTGGTTAGAGCCCAGGTAAGGGCGAGGAGAGGGACGGAAGCTATACTGTTACATTGATGCTGTTGACCCGGATGACTGGTTGCTGCGGAAAAGGAGGAGGTCAGATTAGGTTGTTCATTCATTATAAGGTCATTGGTTAGGGTGCTAATGGAGAATATCCCTGGTAGAGAGGAGGCTTTGCAGATTACTGAGCAGATGTTGTGGTGATATACACATATAAAAGTATATAAAACAAACATTAGGAACACTTTCTCTCTCCATGACATATAGTGACCAGGTGAATCCAGGTGAATGCTTTGATCCCTTATCAATATGACTTGTTAAATCCACTTCAATCAATGTAGATGAAGGGGAGGTGACAATTTAAATAACAATGTTTAAGCCTCGAGACAATTGAGACATGGATTATGTATGTGTACCATTCAGAGAGTTTATGGGCAACACAAAACATTTAAGTGCCTTTGAACGGGGTATGGTAGTAGGTGCCAGGCGCACCGGTTTGTGTCAAAAACTGTAAAGCTACTGGATTGTTCATGCTAAGCAGTGTCCTGTGGGTGTCAAGAACGTCCACCATCCAAAGGACATCCAGCCAACTTGACACAACTGTGGGAAGCATTGGAGTCAACATGGGCCAGCATCCCTGTGGAATGCTTTCCACTGGGGGGGGGGGGGGGTGCAACTCAATATAAGACAGGTGTTCCTAATGTTTGGTATACTCAGTATACTCAGTGTATACGCTGTGCTATGTGATGCATCGGTTTCCCATAATGACCATACCGGGCCAAGTGTGAAACTTCTCACAAAGACAGGCCCCCCCTTGTTACATGTAACAATCACTGCATCTAAACATTCTGGAAACAGGGAGACTGCGAAACACAGACAGATAATAAACCAAACGAATTGTGTCTGCAAAATAATTCACCGAAGGACTTCGATATCATCCAAAATCTGAGAGGAAGTGAATCAGGAATGAGGATGTGTTGCGAAGCTTCCATTTTGAACTCTGAGATAAAGGGGTGAAGCATGGGAAACAAACAAAGATTCCCTCTTTGGAGGGTTACCAAGGCTCCGTACTCCATCCAAAACCAAATAAGACTATTCTGATGTGGGAAGCCCCACCTTCCACAGGTGATACAACTAGGGGTTTAGCATGGCCAAAGCACTCTATTTTCATGTCATCTGACCATAGCATCGACTGGAGTCTGCTAAATGGCATCGCCTTCTGTTACCACTACTCTTAAGAAGCCCCACCTGTTAAGCAAAATGTTTAATTTTTTTATTTTCTTCTCTAGTTGCGCCGTGATTGGTTCAGTGTTCTGTCAGTTATGGGGACACTTTCTCACCACAAAATCTACAGGGAGTGACAGAAAGGTCAACACACCTTGGGTGCTGCCATAGATTTACATTAGAAGTGCCCATCCAAGAAGGCTAGAGGTCATTGGCCATAGATAAAATTATGTCAAATCATGTTATATCTAACATAGCTTTGATTGGACTGATCATGTCAACATCATACTTTCATAATCTTAGCTAGCAAGCTAGACAAGCAATCATTATCATGAATCATGTCAACAATCTACTGGCAAATCCTTTTCAATCGTTGTCATATGAAGAGAAATTATAGATAAAATGTATCGGTGCTCATTGGCCATTGGACATAAACATTACACAACAAGTTGGAAATCACAAATTCAACAATATGTGGTTTGGAAGGAATCAGTGGCGAACTGCTAGTGTTAAGTAGCAATCACTATTTTGCTTCCCCTGCCTGCTATTCAGTGGAGAGGGTGTATGGTCCAAGTCTGGGTTTAAGGGTCTCTTTTCCAAGCTTAAAGGGATAAACATTCACAAGCAACACCATGTTCCAGAAAATATTGAATACATTGGCCATGCTGTCAATCCAGCATGACTTCTGCCGCATTCATAACAACTGGAAACTTGGAACTGGGAAATCTCAGACTTTAGTTGAAGACATAGAGCTCCAACTGGGAAAAATACATTTTTACTTTACACCACTGATATTGACTACGTCCGTCTTAGCTTGCTCATTAATGTCTTAATCGAAATTACGTATCGCCTCTTATCCGGTCATCGTTCCCTTATGCCATAGATTATAAATCTCAATTGTCGGTAGAAACCACATTTGTTTAAGCAAGTCAACCATATCAGCTACGTTTTTTTAAGGCAGAAAATGAGGCTGACTGAACTGTTTCACTGCCAGACAAGGATCCGCTGATAGTCAGGTGTAGTTGTGGTAAGGACTTTCTCCATGCTGCTGAAAAGAAGCTCTGCTATTGGGACAGCTTTATGTAGGCCCTGTAGGCCCTGTTGTGTTGTGTTGTGGATTTGCTGGCATGCATCTAAAAAAAGAAGGAGTTTGCCCCACCAATAATTACATGCTAAAATCACCACTGCTAGTGATGATTGCTTTCTCTAGGTGCCACTGCAGTAAACATAGCCTCCTCTCTCTCCTCTGGCTACCTCCTACCTGGCACAGCACAACACACCTTGTGAGGAATGACTCCAGTTCCTTTAGCCTACCGCACATAAGGAGGGGGAGAAAAGAATCAGTGACAGCTAGTAGACCCAGCGATGACGACCGCCGAACCGGAAGGGGAGCCACCTTCGGTTGGAGTTGTGACAACATAGCTGTGTGTACCTGCATGCGCACACACACTCGCGCACTCACTCACACACATACACGCACATGCACACGCACACACAAACACATATGTATATCAAAGACATATATCATATCACAAAGACGTATATCATGAGCGCGTAAGACACCTATACTCATAAATTAATTCAGAAACATCGAGACCAACTGATATGGTTTTCCTCGCTGCAGTGAGGAGGTGTTATACTGTATACCCTAGTTCTAACGCTGGTAGATTACAACCTGCATAAGCTCTAACGTTACAGTTTTTTACAATCACTTTGGGACTAATTTCGGAACCTTGATGTCATGTTTCAAAACTCTAGACACAAAACTCACAACCAATGATCAAAATGCAAATCTTTTAAAACTCTAACACTTTTTCCAATTGCTTGGATACAATACACATGAAGCTAAAATCATTTGTTCATTGAACTAAAATCACCTGTTCAAAATGACACAACTTAACATCAAAATATTACAATTTCAAAATGCAATTCACACATTAAATCTGAGATGACTGTCTATTCATTTCATTACAATGATCTAACTATCAATTGATACAACTGCTCAAAATGATAAGTAACTGTTGGGTTACTCTTAATGCATAGTTTTATGGAAACTGACAAACAATATTCCATGTTTAGATCATGAAAGTTTCAGGATAACGAGATCCATTGACATCAGTTATCGTGGAACATGAACCAATTGGACTACATTATCTATGGATGTAATATTTCATCATCAATCTTTATCAGACACTGTTTCCATGGTCCCATGTACCACTTTTCAAGAACATGTTTTCAGATTTGACATTACTGTACACTCACCGGCCACTTTATTAGGTACACCTATCTAGTACTGGGTAGAACCCCCTTTTGCCTCCACAACAACCTGAATTATTCATGGTGTTGTATGTTAAGAGATGCCATTCTGCACACCACTGTTTAAAACAGCTGTTATTTGAGCATTTGTGGCCTTTCTGTTAGCTTGAATGAGTCTGGACATTCTCCTCTGACCTCTCTCATTAACAAGGTGTTTTTGCCCACAGAAATGCAGCTCACTGAATGTGTTTTGTTTATTGCACCATTCTCTGTAAACTCTGGAGACTTTAGTGAGTAAAAATCCCAGGAGGGCAGCTGTTTCTGAGATGCTGGAAACACCATGTGTAGCATCAACAATCATACCACGGTCAAAGTTGCTTAGATTACTCATCTTGCCTGTTCTAATTTTTGGTCGAACAACATCTAAAGCTCTCTACTCTATATACTCTATATATTGAGTTGCAAGCAGCCACAAGGTATATTGTAGGTGCTCTCACGAACAAGCCGCCCTCTCCAGGCCATGGATGACGCATGCAATGACATCACGGCAGACTAGTGTCAGGCCTGGATTCGCCATGCCCGAAGATTCTTCCCAAGATGTTTGGCTAATGAAAACATCCATTGTGATGTGGATGAGAACCTGGGGCCAAATCCACAAGACAGGGTTGATGGAAATATAGAAGTACAGTAATCAATCCGTTGTTTAGTTTTTTACAGTAAGCCAGGTGAGGTGATTTACTGTAGTTTTTTTCTTTTTTTGGAGCTAATTATTTTTGCTTTGATTCAAAGAAACCGATGTTGTGATTTCATTGCATGTCAGCGATTGGGTGCAGAGTTATAGCGGAGTCAAGCGCAGGACACGGGTATTGAGTATCATAACTGAGTTTACTCAAAATATCAAGCAAAATTCTAAATAGGAACATACAAAAAACACTAGCACAAAACACAACCACTAATGACATAAACAATCACGGACAGAACAGGAATGTATGCCAGAGGGTTAAATAAGGAACGTGATATGTAATAGAAACCAGGTGTGTGTGTAATACAGACAAAACAAAACTGAAACATGGATCGGTGGTGACTAGAAAGCCGGTGACGTCGACCACCGAACACCACCCGAACAAGGAGAAGGGCCGACTTCGGTGAAGTCGTGACATTGTATTTCATCAATAAATTTAATATTTTGTTCAATGATTCCACTGTGGCTGTAGTATTCTCTCTACTAGTCCTTTTACAGTGATGTATTTACGTGTAGAAGCATATCAAAACATGTATCACATATTTTGTACTACAATATTTAATGATGAACAACTACACTGTGAAACTATCGGTATCTTGTGTGTGGGTGATCTAAATGAATGTTCCTATGGTATTTCATGATAAATTAGTTATTTGAACCAATGATTCTGCAAGTGCAAGGTTTCTTTAAAGATATGAATGCACAACGCAATGTTTTGAACAGTGGACAGCCTGTGTTACAAGTGATGACCGTTTTGAGTTTTGTGTCTAGAGTTTTGAAAAATGACCACAAGGTTCTGAAATTAGTGCCAAAGTGATTGTAAAAAACTGTAAGGAGAGGTGGTATGCCAGCCCGCCACCCCTCCATTACCTGCATGGGCAATAAAACCCAAGTACCATCTGATGCACCAATGCATTTATTATTCAGTCTAGCGAGAGACACAGTCAAAACACTTATGAAATAAACCTAGAAACGATAGAAGACTTTTCATGAGATGACTCAGAGGCTGGCTACGTCAGAGGACATCCGATGCAGACACAGAAGAAGAGCTCCTTCATCTTGTGTCTAACCCCTCCCACTTGTTCTCCTCTGGACTGTGGCGATGGCCTTTTTCTCACCACTTCAAAAAGACTCATTTGGGCTTTTCTCAATTAAGCTTTTGTCAGAGAAAAAGCATATTGCACTCCAAAGATGAAAAGAACATTGACTCTGGGATCTATAAGAGGTGAGTGAAGAGGAAGAGGAGGGGGAGAGTGGGAGAGAGAGAGAGATGGGGCGAGAGAGAGGGGAGAAAGGGAGGGAGAGAGACAGAGGGAGAAAGGGAGAGAGAGAGGGGGGGGGCGGGGGAATAGAGTGGGTTGAAGAGGTTGTTAGGGTGACCCTGGATTGCAAGTGGCTGGCCTGGTGTGATATGAGCACTTTGAGGAGTTGAGGCCTGAGGTTGAGCACTGAGTGGTGCCCCCAGTCACGTTGCCCTTGAACCCAGATGAAAGCCAGCCAGCCTTGCAATTTCCACAATCGATTAAGGCAGAAAAATCTGTTACATCATAAAGTCTCCAAACATTTTTGGGCTGATACCCTGTTGAACTTAAAGTTACATAAGCCGGGATCAAATTCACCCAGCAGTGGTTGTCAATAATACTCACCTTATCTGGAGAGTGAGAACCAGGCACGCAGGCCCTTTGCCTCCATTAGGATTGGTATTACCCAAGATGTATCTAACCTCTGTGGGGCTGGTTTCACTTCAGGTTTATGATGGAGTGTGTGTGTGTGTGTGTGTGTGTGTGTGTGTGTGTGTGTGTGTGTGTGTGTGTGTGTGTGTGTGTGTGTGTGTGTGTGTGTGTGTGTGTGTGTGTGTGTGTGTGTGTGTGTGTGTGTGTGTGTGTGTGTGTGTGTGTGTGTGTGTGTGTGTGTGTGTGTGCGCGTGTGTGTGTGTGTACGCATGTTCATGCGTGTGTGTGCGCATGTTCATGCGTGCGTGTGTGTTCATGTGTGCGTGTGTTTGAGTGTGTGTGTGTGAGTGCAGATGAGAGTGTGAGTGTGTTTGCATGCACATGAGTGTGTTTCCAGTCCAAGAGAAAGATAAAGAGAGCACAGGGGAGAGAGGAACTACAGAAAGGAATGAAAGAGGGAAATACAACAGGACTGTGGGGGAAGTATCAGATCTCTCTCACAATACAACATAACTGTAGGGGAAGTATCAGATCTCTGTCACAATACATTTCCCTTTACCTTCACAAAGACACTCACCAGAGAAAGTGAATGTTTTTCCACAAACATTCAGAGAACGCAAACGCAAACACACACACACACACACACACACACACACACACACACACACACACACACACACACACACACACACACACACACACACACACACACACACACACACACACACACACACACACACACACACACACACACACACACACACACACACACACACACACACACACACACACACAGCCAGTGTATCAGATGTGTACGTTGCCTTGATTCTCAGGATGTTTCCCACTATTTGACTGTCAGTAAAGCAGTGTATCACCCAGACAAGTGTATGCTGGTGAGTGAGTGCTGCAGAGAGTGTGGAGAAAACCCCACTACTTCCTCCCAGTGGTCAAAACACACACCAACCGGAATGGACACAGTGAGGAGTTAAAGTTACAACAACGTAGTCATCACTAGTTGACTAGAAAGCACTAACATTGATTAGAGTTCAGACCTAGACCTACTGTCAAGATATAGATCAAAGTCCCCTTTGACCCCTCCCTGGAGTATGCTATTCTGGAAAATAAGTTACCCTGACTGCAATAAGTGGATACAGGAAGTCGAAAGAGGACATTTACATTCCAAACTTACTGTATTCAAAGAAAAGGAGAAGCTATTAATCAATGACAGTAAATATTGTACATAACGGTAGAGTGGTTTTGAGGGAAAACAGAGAGAAGTAACTGTCAGGTGTGTTTACTACCAGGATAAATTGTCACATACACATGGTTAGTAGATGTTAATGTGAGTTAAGCGAAATGCTTGTGCTTCTAGTTCTGACCATGCAGTAATATCTAACAAGTAATCTAACAATTTCACAACAACTACCTTTTTTGTTGTAAAGGAATGAATAAGAATATGTACATAAAAATATATGCATGAGTGATGGCCGAACGGCAAGATGCAGTAGATGGTGTAGAGTACAGTATATACATTTGAGATGAGTAATGTAGGATATGTAAACATTTACATTTACATTTACATTTAAGTCATTTAGCAGACGCTCTTATCCAGAGCGACTTACAAATTGGTGCATTCACCTTATGACATCCAGTGGGACAGTCACTTAACAATAGTGCATCTAAAACTTAGGGGGGGTGGGGTGAGAGGGATTACTTATCCTATCCTAGGTATTCCTTAAAGAGGTGGGGTTTCAGGTGTCTCCGGAAGGTGGTGATTGACTCCGCTGTCCTGGCGTCGTGAGGGAGTTTGTTCCACCATTGGGGGCCAGGGCAGCGAACAGTTTTGACTGGGCTGAGCGGGAGCTGTACTTCCTCAGTGGTAGGGAGGCGAGCAGGCCAGAGGTGGATGAACGCAGTGCCCTTGTTTGGGTGTAGGGCCTGATCAGAGCCTGGAGGTACTGAGGTGCCGTTCCCCTCACAGCTCCGTAGGCAAGCACCATGGTCTTGTAGCGGATGCGAGCTTCAACTGGAAGCCAGTGGAGAGAACGGAGGAGCGGGGTGACGTGAGAGAACTTGGGAAGGTTGAACACCAGACGGGCTGCGGCGTTCTGGATGAGTTGAAGGGGTTTAATGGCACAGGCAGGGAGCCCAGCCAACAGCGAGTTGCAGTAATCCAGACGGGAGATGACAGTGCCTGGATTAGGACCTGCGCCGCTTCCTGTGTGAGGCAGGGTCGTACTCTGCGGATGTTGTAGAGCATGAACCTACAGGAACGGGCCACCGCCTTGATGTTGGTTGAGAACGACAGGGTGTTGTCCAGGATCACGCCAAGGTTCTTGGCGCTCTGGGAGGAGGACACAATGGAGTTGTCAACCGTGATGGCGAGATCATGGAACGGGCAGTCCTTCCCCGGGAGGAAGAGCAGCTCCGTCTTGCCGAGGTTCAGCTTGAGGTGGTGATCCGTCATCCACACTGATATGTCTGCCAGACATGCAGAGATGCGATTCGCCACCTGGTCATCAGAAGGGGGAAAGGAGAAGATTAATTGTGTGTCGTCTGCATAGCAATGATAAGAGAGACCATGTGAGGTTATGACAGAGCCAAGTGACTTGGTGTATAGCGAGAATAGGAGAGGGCCAAGAACAGAGCCCTGGGGGACACCAGTGGTGAGAGCGCGTGGTGAGGAGACAGATTCTCGCCACGCCACCTGGTAGGAGCGACCTGTCAGGTAGGACGCAATCCAAGCGTGGGCCGCGCCGGAGATGCCCAACTCGGAGAGGGTGGAGAGGATGATCTGATGGTTCACAGTATCGAAGGCAGCCGATAGATCTAGAAGGATGAGAGCATTGTATAAAATGGCATTGTTTAAAGTGGCTAATGATACATTTATTACATCCAATTTTTAATTATTAATGTGGCTAGAGATTTGAGTCAGTATGTTGGCAGCAGCCACTCAATGTTAGTGATGGCTGTTTAACAATCTGATGGCCTTGAGATAGAAGCTATTTTTCAGTCTCTCTGTCCCAACTTTGATGCACCTGTACTGACCTCGCCCTCTGGATGATAACGGGGTGAACAGGCAGTGGCTCGAGTGGTTGTTGTATTTCATGGTATTTTTGGCCTTGCTGTGACATCGGGTGGTGTAGGTGTCCTGGAGGGCAGGTAGTTTGCCCCCGGTGATGCGTTGTGCAGACCTCACTACCCTCTGGAGAGACATGCGGTTGTGGGCAGAGCAGTTGCCGTACTACGCGGTGATACAGCCTGACAGGATGCTCTCGATTGTGTATCTGTAAATGTTTGTGAGTGTTTTTGGTGACAAGCCGGATTTCTTCAGCCTCCTGAAGTTTAAGAGGCCCTGCTGCGCCTTCTTCACCACGCTCTCTGTGTGGGTGGACCATTTCAGTTTGTCCGTGATGTGTACGCTGAGGAACTTAACTTTCCACCTTCTCCACTACTGTCCCATCAATGTGGATAGGGGGCTGTTCCCTATGCTGTTTCCTGAAGTCCATGATCATCTCCTTTGTTTTGTTGACATTGAGTGTGAGGTTATTTTCCTGGCACCACACTCCGAGGGCCCTCACCTCCTTCCTGTAGACCGTCTCGTCATTGTTGGTAATCAAGCCTACCACTGTAGTGTCGTCTGCAAACTTGATGATTGAATTGGAGGCGTGCATGGCCACACAGTCATGGGTGAACAGGGAGTACAGGAGAGGGCTGAGAACGCACCCTTGTGGGGCCCCAGTGTTGAGGATCAGCGGGGTAGAGATGTTGTTTCCTACACTTATCACCTGGGGGCAGCCCGTCAGGAAGTCCAGCACCCAGTTGCACAGGGCGGGGTCGAGACCCAGTGTCTCGAGCTTAATGACGAGTTTGGAGGGTACTATGGTGTTAAATGCTGTGCTGTAATCGATGAACAGCATTCTTACATAGGTATTCCTCTTGTCCAGATGGGTTAGGGCAGTGTGCAGTGTGATTGCGTCGTCTGTGGACCTATTGGGGCAGTAAGCAAGTTGGAGTGGGTCTAGGTTGTCAGGTAGGCTGGAGGTGATATGGTCCTTGACTAGTCACTCAAAGCATTTCATGATGACGGAAGTGAGCGCTACGGGGCGATAGTCATTTAGCTCAGTTACCTTAGCTTTCTTGGGAACAGGAACAACGGTGGCCCTCTTGAAGCATGTGGGAACAGCAGACTGGGATAAGGATTGATTAAATATGTCCGTAAACACACCAGCCAGCTGGTCTGCGCATGCTCTGAGTACGGGGCTAGGGATGCCGTCTGGGCCGGTAGCCTTGCGAGGTTAACATGCTAGGTGAAGGTGAAACTGCTGTCAGTAATTCACTTTCTGTTAGTGTAACAGTATAACTTTACGTCCGTCCCCTTGCCCATACCCGGGCGCGAACCAGGGACCCTCTGCACACATCGATAACAGTCACCCTCGAAGCATCATTACCCATCGCTCCACAAAAGCCGCGGCCCTTGCAGAGCAAGGGGAACTACTACTTCAAGGTCTCAGAGCAAGTGACGTAACCGATTGAAACGCTATTTAGCGCACACCGCTAACTAAGCTAGCCGTTTCACATCCGTTACATTAGCACATCCTGTAATCAATAGATGGGTGTTATACGTGCATGATGTATGTCATTTATGTGTATAGGGTATGTCAGAGTTCAAATAGGGACACACTTCCACAAGACAAACTTCCACTCAGTCATGCAGTGATGTGAATGGGGGACAAAAATGAAAAGGGAAATCCAGGATTGGTACATCCATTTTTGTACTTCTAATTCAATGATAGCCATCGATTATTGAAGCATATAACTTATAAATGACTCATGTGCTTAGTCTTACCCCATCAAAACCCAAAATAAGCTTTTTTTAATCTTGTTTTACTTTTATGTAATGGTAAACAAATACAGTAGAGCTTTAAAACCTGGTTAGAACTTTAATTAAAACACGAGCAGCTGTTTTGTTCATGGCAGGAGATACAGTGTATACAACATAGCCACTGAGCACCTTAGAGGATTTAGGAGGCCTGGACTAAAGAGGAAGAGGAACGGGGCAGGAGGAAGAGGAGAAGGTGGAGGTGAGGAGAACAAAGAAGAACAGAGAAGGGAAGTTGACGTTGAAATGCTGAAGTTGAAATGTGAAAATGTGTGTCTCTATGGTCAGAATATGCATACATCAATGGGTAATCCAGTTAACTTCTTCGAGATAGGGGGTGCTCTTTTAATTTTTGGATAAAAAACGTTCCCGTTTTAAACAAGATATTTTGTCACGAAAAGATGCTCGACTATGCATGTAATTGACAGCTTTGGAAAGAAAAAACGCTGACGTTTCCAAAACTGCAAAGATATTATCTGAGTGCCCCAGAACTAATGCTACAGGCGAAACCAAGATGAAATTTCATACAGGAAATTCCCCAGATTCTGAAGGCGCTGTGTTCCAATGTCTCCTTATATGGCAGTGAATGCACCAGGAATGAGCCTGCACTTTTTGCCGTTTCCTCAAGGTGTCTGCAGCATTGTGACGTATTTGTAGGCATATCATTGGAAGATTGACCATAAGAGACTACATTTACCAGGTGTCCACCCGGTGTCCTGCGTCAAAATTATTGCGTAATCTCCAGGTCCATGCGCGTTCCATTTCTTCAGAGGAGAAACCAAACTGCCACGAATGATTTATCATCGGTAGATATGTGAAAAACACCTTGAGGATTGATTCTAAACAACGTTTGCCATGTTTCTGTCAACATTATGACATTAATTTGGAAAAAAGTTTGCGTTGTAATGACTTAATTTTCGGGGTTTTTCTAACCCAAACGTGATGAACAAAACGGAGCGATTTGTCCTACACAAATAATCTTTTTGGAAAAACTGAACATTTGCTATCTAACTGAGAGTCTCCTCATTGAAAACATCTGAAGTTCTTCAAAGGTAAATGATTTTATTTGAATGCTTTTCTTGTTTTTGTGAAAATGTTGCATGCTGAATGCTAGGCTTAATGCTATGCTAGGCTATCAATACTCTTACACAAATGCTTGTTTAGCTATGGTTCAAACGCATATTTTGAAAATCTGAGATGACAGTATTGTTAACAAAAGGCTAAGCTTGAGAGCTAACATATTTATTTAATTTCATTTGCTATTTTCATGAATAGTTAATGTTGCGTTATGGTAATGAGCTTGAGGCTATAAATAGGATCCCAGATACGGGATTGCTCGTCGCAACAGGTTAATAAGTACATGAAAGGTACTATGTGAAATATCTCACCTGAATACAGTATCATCCTCATATGATTTTAAGATTAAGACCACCCCTAAATTGCCATATGCAATTTGTTTCAGAGACAGTGGAGTTAGAGCATGATCTAATACTTCAGGACACGAAGATGTTCTCTCTCTTTCTCGGTATATGCCAGGAACCCCATGCGATGAGTCAGTGTGTGCACCTCCTCTCGCCAACATTTAGTTAAAAAATATATATTTGTGTTTGTCTGTTCTTTTTTGAACAGGCTAAATTTAGACGGGCCCTGCTCTAATCTCATTGCTCTAAGCCTGCTGGGTGGGTAATGCGACCACCACTCACATGGGGTCCTTTAAGGAACCCCCCTAGGATCTAATCCTCCTGCATTCTAGGAAGTGGCGATAAAGGGAATGTGTCCCAGGTTGCCCCCATGTACTCCCAGCACAGACAGCCACAGCAGAAGTTGTGAGTGAAGAAGAACATTAATAAAGAAGAATTAATTAAGTCATCTCCCAGGCTTCGCCACAGACGGAGTGTTCGTGAGGAATCAATGAAGTGAGGATTACGGCGGCATTTGTACACATCCTGTGTTCTTGGTGCAGTGATAATGCGTCAGGGAGCAGATTGTGCTAAAGCTCATTAGGGACTGTCTGTCTGTCTGTCTATCTGCGTGCTATCCCCCTCTGCATTACTACCTTATCCCCATTAGACACACGCATACATGCATACAGTTGAAGTCAGAAGTTTACATACACCTTAGCCAAGTACATGTAAACTCAGTCTTTCACATTTATTTTACATTAATTTTAAGAATGTGAAATGTCAGAATAATAGTAGAGAGAATGATTTATTTCAGATTTTATTTCTTTCATCACATTCCCAGTGGGTCAGAAGTTTACATACACTCAATTAGTATTTGGTAGCATTGCCTTTAAATTGTTTAACTTGCGTTTGTCCAACGTTGTGGCTGGAGGAGGGTGTGGTCCCTCCGTTACAGGGCCCTGTGAGCCCCGGTCAAACGTTTCAGGTAGCCTTCCACAAGCTTCCCACAATAAGTTGGGTGGATTTTGGCCCATTCCTCCTGACAGAGCTGGTGTAACTGAGTCAGGTTTGTCAGGCTTCCTTGCTCGCATGCACTTTTTCAGTTCTGCCCACAAATGTTCTATAGGGTTGAGGTCAGGGCTTTGTGATGGCCACTCCAATACCTTGACTTTGTTGTCCTTAAATCATTTTGCCACAACTTTGGAAGTATGCTTGGGGTTATTGTCCATTTGGAAGACCCAAAGCTTTAACTTCCTGACTGATGTCTTGAGATGTTGCTTCAATATTGCCACATAATTTTCCTGCCTCATGATGCAGTCTATTTTGTGAAGTGCACCAGTCTCTCCTGCAGCAAAGCACACCCACAATATGATGCTGTCACCCCCGTGCTTCATGGTTGGAATGGTGTTCTTCAGCTTGCATGCATCTCCCTTTTTCCTCCAAACATAACGATGGTCATTACGGCCAAACAGTTCCATTTGTTTCATCAGGCCAGAGGACATTTCTCCAAAAAGTACAATCTTTGTCCCCATGTGCAGTTGCAAACTGTTGTCTGTTTTTTTATCGCGGTTTTGGAGCAGTGGCTTCTTCCTTGCTGAGCAGCCTTTCAGGTTATGTCGATATAGGATTTGTTTTACTGTGGACATAGATGCTTTTGAACCTATTTCCTCCAGCATCTTCACAAGGTCCTTTGCTGTATATCCAAAATTGACATTTTGGATATATATGGACGGAATTAATCAAACAAAAGGACCATTGGTGATGTTTATGGGACATATTGGTGTGCCAACAGAAGAATCTCATCAAAGGTAAGGCATGATTTATATTTTTATTTCTACGTTTTGTGTCGCGCCTGCAGGGTTGAAATGTTCTCTCTTTTGTTTACTATGGTGCTATGCTCAGATAATAGCAACGTTTGCTTTCACCGATAAAAACTTTTTGAAATCTGACATGTTGGCTGGATTCACAACACGTGTAGCTTTAATTTGTTATCTTACATGTGTGATTTCATGAAAGTTTGATTTTTGTAGGAATTTATTTGCATTTTCTCTGGCTTTTGGCCAATTTCCCAGAGAGGTTTTAACAAGAAATTTGTGGAGTGGTTGAAAAATCAGTTTTAATGACTACAACCTAAGTGTATGTAAACTTCCGACTTCAACTGTATACACACACAGAGAGCTCAGTAGGGACTAATCTTTAGTGTAGTGCAAGGATGGGCAACTTTGATGGTGGTGAGGGCCCCAAAAAAACAGAACTCATATATAGCCCCGCTATTGTTATTTAATGCTGCTCTTTAATTATTTGTTATTCTTATCTCCTACTTTTTAAAACTTATTTTCTTTAAACTGCATTGTTGGTTAAGGGCTTGTAAGTAAGCATTTCACTGCAAGGTCTACACCTGTTGTATTCGGCGCATGTGATAAATACAATTTGATTTGATTTGATCATGGGGGGCCACATTGGCTCATTGGTCTGCGTACCCTTAAGCAAGGCAAGGCACTAACATCCTTACTAACACATCCAGTTGTTCAAATGGATCATTAGCTAAAGCCAAGCCAAGCCAGGTAGATCAGAGTGGATAAAGACAGAAGGTACCATAGAAATGACAACATCATTAACAGACCCAAACAGAAGGGCTGATTCAAGCTGGTCATGAGTGCTGCCAGGGATGATTCCATCTACAGAGGCCCAGGTGGAGAGAGAGAGAGGCAGCAACAAACAGCCCATTGTGCCGTTAATCACAAGCTCAACACATCTGTGGCTGGTCTATTCAGAGCCCCAGTGAAAATGAGGAGTGATGATGATGGAAATGCTGCTTTTAGGGAACACGACCATGTAACTTATAAATCAACTTTATCCTGTTAGTATTCTTTCCTTACTCACACACATAGACTTCATAGGCATAAAACAACAAGTTATAATGACAAATGCTGTTTGGTTAATACTTTATGTACTATGTCGGTTTACGCCTCTGGCCCTACAACTAAAGACCACTAGGAAACATGGGATCATACTGTCAGTGTGGGACTGAGAGAAGGGCCACAGTAGGTCTCCAGCAATTTCCCCATTGACTCTACTAACTGTGCTGTGCTGGACAAGTTAAGATGGCCGTCACGTCCGTCCAGGGGAGATGGTGTTTTCATACTCTGTTTAACTCTGTGACCATCATCAACTCATCAGCAGTGAACGCACAGCGTATTGTACACAGCCCACCATATCCTCCCAGCGGTCGAGCAGCTCTCCCACAGAATACCAATGATAGGAGGACTAGAGATGAGGACTGGGAACAAGAGAAAGAGAGAAATATATTGGAAATCATATTCAATCTCAGTTAGCTACTGTAGTATATTTTACATTTTGACAATACTGATAGGCTTTATTTGTATATAGTGCTTTTCATGCATAATTACACCACAAAGATCATAAACTACATACACGCAAGCCATTTTATGACACTATTTAACTGTCTGGTGTTCATTGAGAAGATATTGTTACAGGAAGCACACCTGAGGGATGGCTGCTGTCATTGCAAAAAAAATAAAGGATGTTGATTCAACGTACAATTGTAAGGCAACCAGATGCAATAGGATTGTGAGTTTGTTCAACAAAATGTTCACACAAAAACTTTTTGTTGTGAGTTTGCTCAACAATTGTACATTGAATCAACATCCCCAAAAATTATATCAATAACAATATCAACTTCCTTAATAGCCTATGCTGTGTATCTTAAACCGTTATGACAAAGCACGTAAAACATGCTTTTCAGAGCCCTGCATATCTTGAATGGGCTTGGAATGGAAAGAAGGCTAATTGATAATAAAATGGATCTGTATGCAATACCTCAGTCTTCCCATTCAGGAAGCCATAGTAATGTCAAAGCAAATTGTATTGAATGGGTCAACACTACAACTGATAAAGAACACCTTACGGCACACCAGGGACTGTGAAGAGACACAGCTATTTTGATATATTCTGTATTGTAATTTACATTGTGTTATGTATTGTATCATCTAGGTGGGTGGCCTTGCACGAGCCTTGACTTGTGCGAGCGGAATTGGCGCATAGGGCAGGAGCCATCTCCTGTTTCTGAAGCGTGAGGCAGAGGCAGGATATTATGTAGTGTTATGTATATTATTATATTATATATTTTATGTCTTCTATTTAGTGTGTTTAATTTCCTTTTTGGACCCCAGGAAGAATAATTGGGGATCCCAATAAATACTACCTATACTACTAGAAAAGTTTTTCCTTGACCCAGTTTAAAGGATTTACAGGAACTGTACATTTAAGACCTACAATGTACTGTATAAGTATTTATAAAAGCTAATGGTCACTAGAAGAGCTTAATATGGATGCATACATGCATTTATCATACATTACACACAGGTGATTCACAGATTGAAGTTACCATAAATCTCTGATCAAACTTCTAAGTATTTGATCAAGGCTTCATCCCACTGGGGCAGCTGTAGGGCGGTCATAAAAGTATTATGATGGGCACTGGGTCAGCAAGCTAACTTCTCTGAGTTCTGATGGATTCATATTTTCCACACGTAGTGATTTAAGCTCTCCCTCAGTTGCTTGCAACCTCTGAGTGGATGTAAGAACGGGAGATATGTGCATGCCTAAAGAAAGCCAAAGAATTTTCTCACCTCCACAGAGAGACTTTATAAAGAGACGTTTGGTCTGGATGAAGTCCCTGATCTCTCCTTGGCCAGCGAGGATGCTAAGATGATACAGAAAACCTGGTCAGTTGTCTGATGTCTCCTCGTTTCACACCTTACATATAGCCTTGCTTTCTCTATTAAAACTACACATCTTCTTATCTTATCATAGTCAAAAATGGAAGCAAAACAAATGTTAGATTTTTGATTATGAATACTGAAAATGTTAGTCTGTACCTGTCAACTGAAACTAGATAGCCATTGGGTGTCAAAAGAGGCCCAGTTCCTCAGCATATCAGCTGATTCTAATGAGGCACAGTGCTATGATATATTGTACCATGATGCATTGCACGGTACTGCATCTGTCAGCCTCAATGTTTGTTAGTCAGAAGGAAGTTCACAGTTTTTTGTTAACTTTTTACTTCCTCAGTTGGCACATATCACAGACCAGCAGGACACCGGATGCGGGCAGAAACGCAGAAGCAGACATGACACTGTGAAGAGCCATTTCCTGCTTTCTTTTTGTTGTTTGTGTTTTATAGTTCCCCTATTAACTGGTCAAATTTGCCATCCATCATGTGGCAATCAGTCTTACTTACACACTTAAAACTGAAACATTATGGATTATTATGACCGTTTCAAGGTTATTCACTGGTTCAAAATAATTTTGGCTGTCAGAGTAATCTCGTATGAAATAGAATTCAAGGGAAAAGACACTTGATGTGATGTAATATTATCTTAATTACATAGCCTCCCATTAGTCACTCACAAATGTGACATGCTGTAATATGTCAAGCTGCTCTCATAAGCTTGGACGGGACATGCATAGTGTTAATCTAATCAAATCAAAAGTTTTTGGGTCGCTTACACATATTTGAAGGTGTTATAGCAGGTGAAGTACTAGCGCCAAAAGGGTAGTAGAATGTATCGCAAATACAATACAAATACAAAAATAATTTTAAAAATCTAAACAAGAAAAGAAAAATGACAGAACAGGTCTAATGAACAACCCAGAGTATACAGTATATCATAAAAGTGAGTACACCCCTCACATTTTTGTAAATATTTGAGTATATCTTTTCATGTGACAACACTGAAGAAATGACACTTTGCTACAATGTAAAGTAGTGAGTGTACAGCTTGCATAACAGTGTAAATTTGCTGTCCCCTCAAAATGACTCAACACACAGCCATTAATGTCTAAACCGCTGGCAACACAAGTGAGTACACCCCTAAGTGAAAATGTCCAAATTGGGCCCAAAGTGTCAATATTTTGTGTGGCCTCCATCATTTTCCAGCACTACTTTAACCCTCTTGGGCATGGAGTTCACCAGAGCTTCACAGGTTGCCACTGGAGTCCTCCTCCATGATGACATCACAGAGCTGGTGGATATTAGAGACCTTGCACTCCTCCACCTTCCGTTTGAGGATGCCCCACAGATGCTCAATAGGGTTTAGGTCTGGAGACATGCTTGGCCAGTCCATCACCTTTACCCTCAGCTTCTTTAGCAAGGCAGTGGTCGTCTTGGAGGTGTGTTTGGGGTCGTTATCATGTTGGAATACTGCCCTGAGGCCCAGTCTCTGAAGGGAGGGGATCATTCTCTGCTTCAGTATGTCACAGTACATGTTGGCATTCATGGTTCCCTCAATGAACTGTAGCTTCCCAGTGCCGGCAGCACTCATGCAGCCCCAGACCATGACACTCCCACCACCATGCTTGACTGTAGGCAAGACACACTTGTCTTTGTACTCCTCACCTGGTTTCCGCCACACACGCTTGACACCATCTGAACCAAATAAGTTTATCTTGGTCTCATCAGACCACAGAACATGGTTCCAGTAATCCATGTCCTTAGTCTGCTTGTCTTCAGCAAACTGTTTGCGGGCTTTCTTGTGCACCATTTTTAGAAGAGGCTTCCTTCTGGGAAGACAGCCATGCAGACCAATTTGATGCAGTGTACGGCGTATGGTCTGAGCACTGACAGGCTGACCCCCCACCCCTTCAACCTCTGCAGCAATGCTGGCAGCACTCATACATCTATTTTCCAAAGACAACCTCTGGATATGACGCTGAGCATGTGCACTCAACTTCTTTGGTCGACCATGGCGAGGCCTGTTCTGAGTGGAACCTGTCCAGTTAAACCACTGTATGGTCTTGGCCACCGTGCTGCAGCTCAGTTTCAGGGTCTTGGCAATCTTCTTATAGCCCAGGCCATCTTTATGTAGAGCAACAATTCATTTTTCAGATCCTCAGAGAGTTCTTTGCCATGAGGTGCCATGTTGAACTTCCAGTGACCAGTCAGTATGAGGGAGTGTGAGAGCGAAGACACCAAATTTAACACACCTGCTCCCCATTCACACCTGAGACCTTGTAACACTAACGAGTCACATGACACCGGGGAGGGAAAATGGCTAATTGGGCCCAATTTGGACATTTTCACTTAGGGCTGTACTCACTTTTGTTGTCAGCGGTTTAGACATTAACATGTTACTCCTACCCCCTCCTTTTTTGAACATTCTGTTAAAAATCGCGCAACATTTCAGCGCCCTGCTACTCATGCCAGGAATATAGTATATGCATATGATTAGTATGTGTGGATAGAAAACACTCAGACGTTTATAAAACTGGTTAAATCACGGCTGTGACTATAACAGAACGTGCGTTTCATCGAAAAGTGCAGGAAAATCTGATCACTGAAAATGGGAAAATATATCCATGCGCCACTTCAACCCATTGTTAGACGTGAACCACATTAAATGGGGCCGAGTTTGCAATACCTACAGCTTCCACACGATGTCAACAGTCTTGTCATTTGCCTACGATTTGTTTCTTGGTCAAACAGACACTAGGCAGCGCAGTTCTTCCAGTCTCCGACCGGATATTTTGGTTGAGATTTACCCGGACATTATTTCCAGACGTACGGCTATAGAATATACATCGCCTCATGATCAATTTGATCGCTTATTAACGTTTACTAATACCTAAAGTTGCATTACAAAAGTATTTCGAAGTGTTTTGTGAAAGTTTATCGTCAACTTTTTTAATTTAAAAAAAATGACGTTACGTTATAAAACGCTATTTTTGTCCTTGATCACAGTCTTCATAGATCAATATCTAGGCTATATATGGACCGATTTAGTGTTGTCACATGAAAAGATATACTCAAATATTTATAAAAATGTGAGGGGTGTACTCACTTTGTGATATACTGTATATATTAGAGTGAGCATGTGCCAGAATAATTGCATGAATGAAATTGAAATACATTCACCTAGTATTATTGTGCTACATGAAATGTTACAAACCGTTTTGTACAGTCCAAAAACCAACACAAGCCCACAAGCTTGGATGGATATGAGGTACAGCAGACAAAAAGGCTGTCGTAAGCAGGTACTGTACAGTCTGGTATGTGCTTGGTCCTGGTTATGAACTCTAGCAATGAGAGGCTGCAGAGAGACAGCTGACAAAGAAAACCAAGTCATACTGAGAGAAACACACGCACACACAGCACAATGCAGCTCCAGCATGGCTCACTGTAATCCTAACGCACCATGTCTCAGCCAAACGAAGGGCTCGGATAACACACACAATGCCATGCTGTGTGTGAGGCTTACTAAAGTCCTTACAGGGTTGTAAATGTAATTTCCCAGATCAAAGTTCATGATATGCCCCTGTAACGTGATGATGTTGAGAGGTACTATTGACCTGAATACAATGGGGTCCTTTAGAAGCTAGGTCCTCTATGGGCCATCCTCTGGTTGTGTGAGGCTGATTGACAGTACCACTGGGTCTGAGTCATACTTGTCAGGACCCGGTTACGAACCCGGGTCTCCGGAGTGAGAAACAGTCACTTAACCAACTGAGCCACGAATAGTCGGCAGAACCCAGAAGATGAGGCAGACACAGCAGTACTTGAGACGGTGTATTTAAGTAAAAAGTGAAGTTCTTCAGGAAAACATGAAACTCCACAACCTCAAAAGGAATTCCACAAGAACAAAGGTAATCCTCCAAGACAAAAAGGTAAATCCACAAGGTGGAAGGTATAGCACAAAAAGCCTCAAAAGATACTCAAAAACAAACAAACAAGAACAAAAAACAGAATTCCACAAGAGAGTCCACCGGGATCAACAAGAGATCACAGGGTACTAGGGCTGGGTGCTAACATACAAACACAGAGCAAAGAACAGAGGAAAACAAAGGGTTTAAATACAATCAGGGGAAACGAGGCACAGGTGCAAATAATAATGGGGATCAAGGGAAAACAAAAGGTCAAAAGGCACAATGGGGGCATCTAGTGACCAAAAACCGGAACAACCCTGGCCAAATCCTGACAATACTACATTGATGTTGATATTATACATGGATGGTATTAGGCTGGTATTAGCGCTAACATCATCACAAAATCTCACAAATCCTTTGTTGTTCGTAACCAGATTACACTGTTCTATTGAAGCCACATGGAGACTGTAAAAGACATGACAGGTCTCTCATAACAGCAAAACTCACTATTATCAAACAAGATTCATTCATACACGTGCACAATCACACGTGTGCACACACACACACACCTTTAAAAAATGAGTGTTAGAGGCTGGAGCAAAAGACCAGATGAACTCAGGAAAAACCGTCTCCACAAAGACTAGGCCAGTGGGTCCTTCAGCCCTCACTCACTCAGTGTCTCCGTCACAAGCTCAGACAGCCCCACTGCACAAAGCACAGTTTATTTTTATTTATTTATTTTTCTCCTTTATTTAACCAGGTAGGCTAGTTGAGAACAAGTTCTCATTTACAACTGCGACCTGGCCAAGATAAAGCAAAGCAGTTTGACACATGCAACAACACAGAGTTACACATGGAATAAACAAACATACAGTCAATAATACAGTAGAAAAAAGAAAAATCTATATACAGTGAGTGCAAATGAGGTAAGATAAGGGAGGTAAGGCATTAAATAGGCCATGGTGGAGAAGTAATTAAAATTGTAATTGTAATTACAGTATGGGGATGAGGTAGTTGGATGGGCTGTTAACAGATGGTCTATGTACAGGTGCAGTGATCTGTGAGCTGCTCTGACAGCTGGTGCTTGAAGTTAGTGAGGGAGATAAGTGGCTCCAGCTTCAGCAATTTTTGCAGTTCGTTTCAGTCATCGGCAGCAGAGAACTGGAAGGAGAGACGGCCAAAGGAGGAATTGGCTTTGGGGTGACTAGAAATATACCTGCTGTAGCGCGTTATGTGGGTGGGTGCTGCTATGGTGACCAGTGAACTGAGATAAGGCGGGGATTTACCTAGCAAATACTTGTAGATGATCTGGAGCCAGTGGGTTTGGCGATGAGTATGAAGCGAGGGCCAGCCAACGAGAGCGTACAGGTCGCAGTGGTGGGTAGTATATAGGGCTTTGGTGACAAAACGGATGGCACTGTGATAGACTGCAACCAAATGGTTGAGTGGAGTGTTGAGGGCTATTTTGTAAATGACATCGCCAAAGTCGAGGATCAGTAGGATGGTCAGTTTTACGAGGGTATGTTTGGCAGCATGAGTGAAGGATGCTTTGTTGCGAAATAGGAAGCCGATTCTAGATTTAATTTTGGATTGGAGATGCTTAATGTGAGTCTGGAAGGAGAGTTTACAGTCTAACCAGACACCTAGGTATTTATAGTTGTCCACATATTCTAGGTCAGAAGCGTCCAGAGTAGTGATGCTGGACGGGCGGGTAGGTGCGGGCAGCGATCGGTTGAAGAGCCTGCATTTAGTTTTACTTGCATTTAAGAGCAGTTGGAGGCCATGGAAGGAGATTTGTATGGCATTGAAGCTCGTCTGGAGGTTAGTTAGCACAGTGTCCAAAGAAGGGCCAGAAGTGTACAGAATGGTGTCGTCTGCGTGGAGGTGGATCAGAGAATCACCAGCAGCAAGAGCGACATCATTGATGTATACAAAGAAGAGAGTCGGCACCGAGAATTGAACCCTGTGGCACCCCCATAGAGACTGCCAGAGGTCCGGACAACAGGCCCTCCAATTTGACACACTGAACTCTATCAGAGAAGTAGTTGGTAAACCAGGCGAGGCAGTCATTTGCGAAACCAAGGCTGTTGAGTCTGCCAATGAGAATGTGGTGATTGAAAGCCTTGGCCAGGTTGATGAATACGGCTGCACAGTATTGTCTCTTATCGATGGCAGTTATGATATTGTTTAGGACCTTGAGCGTGGCTGAGGTCCACCCATGACCATATCGGAAGCCAGATTGCATAGCGGAGAAGGTACGGTGGGATTCTAAATGGTCGGTAATCTGTTTGTTAACTTGACTTTCAAAGATCTTAGAAAAGTAGGGTAGGATAGTTATAGGTCTGTAGCAGTTCACCTCCAAACTAGGCTACTGCACTCAGAACACGCTCACACTGCACCAATTCTCTAACCCATCGACGAGTCCCACAGAGACAATCCACAGAGAGTTGTCAGCTACCAAACAGCACCTAAAAAGAACTAGAAGCACTCTCTATGCCCATGTTTTCAACATTACCATGTCAGACCTCAGACCACTACAAATGGAGATTGATTTTTGGAAACAAAATCCTGGTGTGCTGAGTACACCACTTGGGCCCTGTATGCCCTTTCACAAATCCATGATGTCCTGGAACACATTAATATCCACCTGTTATTCAACATTTTGTATGCATTATGGATCCTAGGGTATAGCTAAATTAAGGCAGTCATACATTTAAAAAAACATTACAATACATTCATAACAGATTTCACAACATATTAAGTGTGTGCCTTCAGGCCTCTACTCTACTTCCACATACACATCTACAACACAGAATCCATGTGTACATGTGTGTATAGTGTGTATGCTATTGTGAGTTTGTATGCATGTGTCTATGTTTGTGTTGCTTCACAGTCCCCGCTGTTTCATAAGATGTATTTTTATCTGTTTTTTAAAATCTAATTTACTGCTGGTATGAGTTACTTGATGTGGAATAGAGTTCCATGTATTCATGGCTCTATGTAGTACTATGCTCCTCCCATAGTCTGTTCTGCACTTGGGGACTGTGAAGAGACCTCTGGTGACATGTCTTGTGGGGTATGCATGGGTGTCCAAGCTGTGTGCCGGTAGTTCAAACAGACAGCTCGGTGCATTCAACATGTCATTGCAGTGCGCCAAATTCAAAACAACAGAAATCCCATAATTAAAATTCCTCAAACATACAAGTATTTTACCCCATTTTAAAGATACACTTGTTGTAAATCAGGCCACAGTGTCCGATTTCAAAAAGGCTTTACGACGAAAGCACACCAAATTATTATGTTAGGTCAGCACCTAGTCACAGAAAAACACAGCCATTTTTCCAGCCAAAGAGAGGAATCACAAAAAGCAGAAATAGAGATAAAAATTAATCACTAACATTTGATGATTTTCATCAGATGACACTCATAGGACTTCATGTTACACAATTCATGTATGTTCTGTTCGATAAAGTTCATATTTATATCCAAAAATCTCAGTTTACTTTGGCACGTTATGTTCAGTAGTTCCAGAACATCCGGTGATTTTGCAGAGAGCCACATCCATTTACAGAAATACTCATAATAAATATTGATAAACGATTATTATGCATGGAATTTTAGATCCACTTCTCCTTAATGCAACCGCTGTGTCAGATTTCAAAAAACCTTTACGGAAAAATCACACACCATGCAATAATCTGAGTACAGCGCTCAGACAACAAAACAAGCCATACAGATATCCACCATGTTTTGGAGTCAACAGAAGTCAGAAATAGCATTGTAAATATTCACTTACCTTTTATGATCTTCATCAGAATGCACTCCCAGGAATCCCAGTTCAAAAATAAATGTTTGATTTGTTCAATAAAGTCCATCATTTATGTCCAAATACCTCCTTTTGTTTGCGTGTTTAGTACACAATCCAAACTCACGACGCGCGGGCAAGTCCAGGCAAAAGTTCAGACGAAAAGTCATATTACAGTTCGTAGAAACATGTCAAACGAAGTATAGAATCAATCTTTAGGATGTTAAAATAAAGAAAAAAATGGTTAGGATGTTTTTATCATAAATCTTCAATAATGTTCCACCAGGAGAATTCCTTTGTCTGTAGAAATGCAATGGAACGCAAGCTAACTCTCACGTGAGCGCGCGTGATCAGCTCATGCCACTCTGGCAGACCTCTGACTCATTCAGCTCCCATTCACCTCTCCTTCACAGTAGAAGCATCAAACAAGGTTCTAAAGGCTGTTGGCATTTAGTGGAAACCTTAGGAAGTGCAATATGACCCCGAAGACACTGTATATTCGATAGGCAAGGATTAGAAAAACTACAAACCTCAGATTTCCCACTTCCTGGTTGGATTTTTTTCTCAGTTTTTTTCCTGCCATATGAGTACTGTTAAACTCACAGACATCATTCAAACCGTTGTAGAAACTTCAGAGTGTTTTCTATCCACATCTACTAATAATATGCATATATTAGCAACTGGGCCTGAGTAGCAGGCAGTTTACTATGGGCACCTTATTCATCCAAGCTACTCAATACTGCCCCACAGTCCCAAAGAAGTTAAAGAACACCCTATGTGTTCTGTTAGACAGGTAACTCTTTATCCACAATATAGCATGAGGGTTGAAAAGCCATAACACATATGTTTTTCCAGCAACAGACTATGATCGATAATGTCAAAAGCCCCACAATCCTTTTAACATCAATTTCTCTCAGCCAATCACCTATTTGTTCCGGTTCCGGTTGGAGCGAGTGGTCGCATCTGCACTTCGCTCCCGCGGGTAGTATAACTTTTTCATTATATTTCATTATAGCACAACGGTTTGATTTGTCTAATCTTAGCAATTTCTTCTCAGCTAGCTACATAGCCGTCTTTGTATCAAAGATAATTGCGTAATTATCGTATTTCGCCGTCCTAACGTAGTCTTCACTAGCCAGCTAGCTAACGTCCACTGATTAGCTGCACTGGAGAAACTATTACACTCAACTGAACGACTTGATTAGTGTAGTGTTAGCTAGCTACATAGCTGTCTTTGCTGTCTTCGTATCATCGTATCCAAGATAATTGTGTTGTTTAGGTTTAGAGTGTGTAGTCTTAGAGTGATTATCTTAATTTACCGAGGTTAGCTAGCCAGCTATTTGTCGTCCTTAACATAGGTGACTCTGCTAGCTAGCCAACGCTAGCCAACGTCTTCTGTATAGAACTCAACAACCCGGTCGCATTCACAGGTAGTATCACATTTTCACTTCATTTCATTACAGTACAACGGTTTGATTTGTTTGATCGTAGCTAGCTACATAGCTAGCTACATAGCCGTCTTTGTATCAAAGATAATTGTGTAGTCTAGAGCGATTTTCTAGGTTCACTAGCCAGCTATTGTCGTTCTTTTAACGCAACGTAACGTAAACAACACTGCTAGCTAGCCAGCTAGCCCCCGAATAGCAACACTGCAGAAACTATTACACTCAACGGAACGACTTGATTAGTGTAGTGTCAACAACGCACCCACTGCCAGCTGGCCTACTTCAGCAGTACTGTATCATTTTAATCATTTTAGTCAATAAGATTCTTGCTACGTAGCTTAACTTTCTGAACATTCGAGACGTGTAGTCCACTTGTCATTCCAATCTCCTTTGCATTAGCGTAGCCTCTTCTGTAGCCTGTCAACTATGTGTCTGTTTATCCCTGTTCTCTCCTCTCTGCACAGACCATACAAACGCTCCACACCGCGTGGCCGCGGCCACCCTACTCTGGTGGTCCCAGCGCGCACGACCCACGTGGAGTTCCAGGTCTCTGGTAGCCTCTGGAACTGCCAATCTGCGGTCAACAAGGCAGAGTTCATCTCAGCCTATGCCTCTCTCCAGTCCCTCGACTTCTTGGCACTGACGGAAACATGGATCACCACAGACAACACTGCTACTCCTACTGCTCTCTCTTCGTCCGCCCACGTGTTCTCGCACACCCCGAGAGCGTCTGGTCAGCGGGGTGGTGGCACCGGGATCCTCATCTCTCCCAAGTGGTCATTCTCTCTTTCTCCCCTTACACATCTGTCTATCGCCTCCTTTGAATTCCATGCTGTCACAGTTACTAGCCCTTTCAAGCTTAACATCCTTATCATTTATCGCCCTCCAGGTTCCCTCGGAGAGTTCATCAATGAGCTTGATGCCTTGATAAGCTCCTTTCCTGAGGACGGCTCACCTCTCACAGTTCTGGGCGACTTTAACCTCCCCACGTCTACCTTTGACTCTTTCCTCTCTGCCTCCTTCTTTCCACTCCTCTCCTCTTTTGACCTCACCCTCTCGCCTTCCCCCCCTACTCACAAGGCAGGCAATACGCTCGACCTCATCTTTACTAGATGCTGTTCTTCCACTAACCTCATTGCAATTCCCCTCCAAGTCTCCGACCACTGCCTTGTATCCTTTTCCCTCTCGCTCTCATCCAACACCTCCCACACTGCCCCTACTCGGATGGTATCGCGCCGTCCCAACCTTCGCTCTCTCTCCCCCGCTACTCTCTCCTCTTCCATCCTATCATCTCTTCCCTCCGCTCAAACCTTCTCCCACCTATCTCCTGATTCTGCCTCCTCAACCCTCCTCTCCTCCCTCTCTGCATCCCTTGACTCTCTATGTCCCCTATCCTCCAGGCCGGCTCGGTCCTCCCCTCCCGCTCCGTGGCTCGATGACTCATTGCGAGCTCACAGAACAGGGCTCCGGGCAGCCGAGCGGAAATGGAGGAAAACTCGCCTCCCTGCGGACCTGGCATCCTTTCACTCCCTCCTCTCTACATTTTCCTCCTCTGTCTCTGCTGCTAAAGCCACTTTCTACCACGCTAAATTCCAAGCATCTGCCTCTAACCCTAGGAAGCTCTTTGCCACCTTCTCCTCCCTCCTGAATCCTCCTCCCCCTCCCCCCTCCTCCCTCTCTGCAGATGACTTCGTCAACCATTTTGAAAAGAAGGTCGACGACATCCGATCTTCGTTTGCTAAGTCAAACGACACCGCTGGTTCTGCTCACACTGCCCTACCCTGTGCTCTGACCTCTTTCTCCCCTCTCTCTCCAGATGAAATCTCGCGTCTTGTGATGGCCGGCCGCCCAACAACCTGCCCGCTTGACCCTATCCCCTCCTCTCTTCTACAGACCATTTCCGGAGACCTTCTCCCTTACCTCACCTCGCTCATCAACTCATCCCTGACCGCTGGCTACGTCCCTTCCGTCTTCAAGAGAGCGAGAGTTGCACCCCTTCTGAAAAAACCTACACTAGATCCCTCCGATGTCAACAATTACAGACCAGTATCCCTTCTTTCTTTTCTCTCCAAAACTCTTGAACGTGCCGTCCTTGGCCAGCTCTCCCGCTATCTCTCTCTGAATGACCTTCTTGATCCAAATCAGTCAGGTTTCAAGACTAGTCATTCAACTGAGACTGCTCTCCTCTGTATCACGGAGGCGCTCCGCACTGCTAAAGCTAACTCTCTCTCCTCTGCTCTCATCCTTCTAGATCTATCGGCTGCCTTCGATACTGTGAACCATCAGATCCTCCTCTCCACCCTCTCCGAGTTGGGCATCTCCGGCGCGGCCCACGCTTGGATTGCGTCCTACCTGACAGGTCGCTCCTACCAGGTGGCGTGGCGAGAATCTGTCTCCTCACCACGCGCTCTCACCACTGGTGTCCCCCAGGGCTCTGTTCTTGGCCCTCTCCTATTCTCGCTATACACCAAGTCACTTGGCTCTGTCATAACCTCACATGGTCTCTCTTATCATTGCTATGCAGACGACACACAATTAATCTTCTCCTTTCCCCCTTCTGATGACCAGGTGGCGAATCGCATCTCTGCATGTCTGGCAGACATATCAGTGTGGATGACGGATCACCACCTCAAGCTGAACCTCGGCAAGACGGAGCTGCTCTTCCTCCCGGGGAAGGACTGCCCGTTCCATGATCTCGCCATCACGGTTGACAACTCCATTGTGTCCTCCTCCCAGAGCGCCAAGAACCTTGGCGTGATCCTGGACAACACCCTGTCGTTCTCAACCAACATCAAGGCGGTGGCCCGTTCCTGTAGGTTCATGCTCTACAACATCCGCAGAGTATCGACCCTGCCTCACACAGGAAGCGGCGCAGGTCCTAATCCAGGCACTTGTCATCTCCCGTCTGGATTACTGCAACTCGCTGTTGGCTGGGCTCCCTGCCTGTGCCATTAAACCCCTTCAACTCATCCAGAACGCCGCAGCCCGTCTGGTGTTCAACCTTCCCAAGTTCTCTCACGTCACCCCGCTCCTCCGTTCTCTCCACTGGCTTCCAGTTGAAGCTCGCATCCGCTACAAGACCATGGTGCTTGCCTACGGAGCTGTGAGGGGAACGGCACCTCAGTACCTCCAGGCTCTGATCAGGCCCTACACCCAAACAAGGGCACTGCGTTCATCCACCTCTGGCCTGCTCGCCTCCCTACCACTGAGGAAGTACAGCTCCCGCTCAGCCCAGTCAAAACTGTTCGCTGCCCTGGCCCCCCAATGGTGGAACAAACTCCCTCACGACGCCAGGACAGCGGAGTCAATCACCACCTTCCGGAGACACCTGAAACCCCACCTCTTTAAGGAATACCTAGGATAGGATAAGTAATCCCTCTCACCCCCCCCTTAAGTTTTAGATGCACTATTGTAAAGTGACTGTTCCACTGGATGTCATAAGGTGAATGCACCAATTTGTAAGTCGCTCTGGATAAGAGCGCCTGCTAAATGACTTAAATGTAAATGTAAATGTATTTGCCATCTCTTTTGCCTCATGCCTCTCAACCGAACCATTTTTCAATTCCTCATCAATTCACAGGAATTTAACTGTTTTTACAATCATTTTCTTAATGGGCATGCTTATTAGTAACTGGAATAAGCAATTTCATAAATGTGTCAATTGCCATGTCTGGTTGCTCATCATTACACACCACCAACAAATATTTTTCACATCAACAACATAGGAATCACTACAAAACGTATTGTATGACCACTTATACACAATATTAGGTCTAGCCTTTGGAACTTTGGTCTTCCTAGATATAGCTACTATATTGTGATCACTACATCCGATGGATTAGGATACTGCTGTCAAACTAATTTCTGCAGCATTAGTAAAGATATGATCAATACATGTTGATGATTTCATTCCTGTACTGTTTGTAACTACCCTGGTAGGTTAATTGATAACCTGAACCAGGTTGCAGGCACTGGTTACTGTTTGACTCTTTCTCTTTTGTGGACTTCCTACAAGGGCACGCCACCTCAGTGCTAAAAGTATTACTCTGGTTCATATGCATATGATTATTGCATATAATAGCTGTAGGATCCGCAGAGGCATTCCAGGCAGTAAGAGGGATACATAAATTAGGTTATTTACATTGTGTCTCCAAACACCCCTAGGATAATGTACATTTGCTGAAGCATTATGACAACTCGGCAACCTAATGGTAGGGATTAGATGAGCTAGACTTGGGTCATTGATAAGTCATTATCTCAAAACAGCCTTATAATGCTGTGAAAGGATCCAGGAACCCAAATGATGTTGTCTCTGATTGGGAATCATACTTAGGTAGCTCCCCCCCCCCCACTTCAGTGTGGGATCTTGTTCTTTCGGTTGTGTGCAGGTAGGTGGCACAAAGAAGCTGGTCGGTTGTTGTATTCTTTATTGTGCCAAGATTTAGAGAGGGCCCGATATTATGGGGCATTTGTTGGTGTCAAGTAGAGACCCAATCAGTTCTTTAAAATCAATCTTCAGCTGTTCTGAGCTGCCTTTCGTAATGTAATTTGCCCCACATGAACCATGACCCCCAGGCACTGTCATAAACACATGACACAGATGAAACATATTCCAACGCTGCAAGGACATTGCTAATTGATGGATCAATATTTGAGAGGAAGTGACTCAAGGAAGAAAACAATGTGTTTTCACTCAAATTAATTACCCAATTAGAGAGCATTACTTTCATGAATTATCTGGAGCATGGATAATGTGTTAACACGCACATATCCAACTTACTATGTTAAAAACCTTGACCCGTACAAATCAGCTGGGCTTGACAATCTGGACCCTCTATTTCTGAAACTATCCGCCGCCATTGTCGCAACCCCTATTACCAGCCTGTTCAACCTCTCTTTCATATCGTCTGAGATCCCCAAGGATTGGAAAGCTGCCACAGTCATCCCCCTCTTCAAAGGGGGTGACACCCTGGACCCAAACTGTTACAGACCTATATCCATCCTGCCCTGCCTATCTAAGGTCTTCGAAAGCCAATTCAACAAACAGGTCACTGACCATCTCGAATCCCACCGTACCTTCTCCGCTGTGCAATCTGGTTTCCGAGCCGGTCACGGGTGCACCTCAGCTATGCTTAAGGTACTAAACGATATCATAACCGCCATCGATAAAAGACAGTACTGTGCAGCCGTCTTCATCGACTTTGCCAAGGCTTTCGACTCTGTCAATCACCATATTCTTATCGGCAGACTCAGTAGCCTCGGTTTTTCGGATGACTGCCTTGCCTGGTTCACCAATTACTTTGCAGACAGAGTTCAGTGTGTCAAATCGGAGGGCATGCTGTCCGGTCCTCTGGCAGTCTCTATGAGGGTGCCACAGGGTTCAATTCTCGGGTCGACTCTTTTCTCTGTATATATCAATGATGTTGGTCTTGCTGCGGGCGATTCCCTGATCCACCTCTATGCAGACGACACCATTCTATATACTTCTGGCCCGTCCTTGGACACTGTGCTATCTAACCTCCAAACAAGCTTCAATGCCACACAACACTCCTCCCGTGGCCTCCAACTGCTCTTAAACGCTAGTAAAACCAAATGCATGCTTTTCAACCGTTCGCTACCTGCACCCGCACGCCTGACCAGCATCACCACCCTGGATGGTTCCGACCTTGAATATGTGGACATCTATAAGTACCTTGGTGTCTGGCTAGACTGGCTAGACCACCCGTAACACGCGCTCCAGCAGGTGTATCTCACTGATCATCCCTAAAGCCAACACCTCATTTGGCCGCCTTTCGTTCCAGTTCTCTGCTGCCTGTGACTGGAACGAATTGCAAAAATCACTGAAGTTGGAGACTTTTATCTCCCTCACCAACTTCAAACATCTGCTATCTGAGCAGCTAACCGATCGCTGCCGCTGTACATAGTCTATCGGTAAATATCCCACGCATTCTTACCTACCTCATCCCCATACTGTTTTTATTTATTTTATTTTCTGCTCTTTTGCACACCAATATCTCTACCTGTACATGACCATCTGATCATTTATCACTCCAGTGTTAATCTGGTGGTCCTTCTGTAGCTCAGTTGGTAGAGCATGGCGCTTGTAACGCCAGGGTAGTGGATTCGATCCCCGGGACCACCCATATGTAGAATGTATGCACACATGACTGTAAGTCGCTTTGGATAAAAGCGTCTGCTAAATGGCATATATTATTATTATTATATATTATCTGCAAAATTGTAATTATTCGCCTACCGCCTCATGCCTTTTGCACACAATGTATATAGACTCTCCTTTTTTCTACTGTATTATTTACTTGTTAATTGTTTACTCCATGTGTAACTCTGTGTTGCTGTCTGTTCACACTGCTATGCTTTATCTTGGCCAGGTCGCAGTTGCAAATGAGAACATGTTCTCAACTAGCCTACCTGGTTAAATAAAGGTGAAATAAAAAAATAAAAAATAAAAATGACATAATGTCCAACTCTGTTCGGATGTAACACATATACTGTAGCAACAATACTTAGGACAGGGTCTGTTATTCAGAACTGTACTGGTTTTTGTTTAAAAAAGAATATATATATATATATATATATATATATATATATATATATATATATATATATATATATATATATTTTTTTTTTTTTTTTTTTCTCCAGTCACAGCACTAACATCAGTGTGTCACACCCTGGCCATAGAGGTTTTTATTCTCTATTTTGGTTAGACCAGGGTGTGACTAGGGTGGGCATTCTATGTTCATGTTTCTATGTTTTCTATTTCTTTGTGTTTGGCCAGGTATGGTTCTCAATCAGGGACAGCCCCCCCCCCCCCCCCCACTACTTCAATGTGGGATCTTGTTCTTTCAGTTGTGTGCAGGTAGGTGGCCCAAAGAAGCTGGTCGGTCGTTGTATTGTTTATTGTTTTTTTTCTAAAAAGTTTAACTTCATTATTAAATTATGTGGAACTCAAAGAACGCTGCGCCTTGGTCTCATCCTTCCGACGACACCCGTTACACAGTGTTAACCTTATAGAAAACAAACAGTTTGATACTGTGAGCTACACAATGTACTGTATAGAACTGCATGGTTCATTTGAAGAAAAAAAAGTGCACTCCTTTGTCATACTCATAACCATGGCAAAGTACTGAGTGGGGGGGTTGAGTAGGGAAGTGCAGCTCCACACTCATAGAACCAAAGCATTCTGAACCACAGAGATAGATCTATATCAGGGCTCTTCAGCCCTGCTACTGGAGAGCTACCGTCCTGTAAGTTTTCACTCCAACCCTAATCTTGCTCACTTGATTGCAATAATTAGCTGGTTTATAAGCTGAATCAGGTTAGTTACAACTGGGTTTGGAGCAAAAACCTACAGGGAGGTAGCTCTCCGGGAATAGGATTGGAGAGCCCTGGTCTATACTGTTCTGAAATCACAAAACCAATCATAATTCTTTCTCATTATTCACTGTGAGAGGACAGATCTCCACTGGGGTTTTCTGAGTATTTCAGGGACTATGGATTGGCCCGGCTCCGCTTCAATCAGGCTCTCTCTGTCTGCTTATTGATGCAGGGTTTTAGACTAATGCCTCTTGAATTAACACTGATGCTATCGGCCGCAATAAAGGATAGCAAATGGAGCACTACCAAAAGCATGATGGGAAAGACCTGAGCCAAGTAAGCAGTGTGCAAATACACCAAAAGAGGTGTAACATGGTTTAAAGTGGAGTTCTATGTTGCTACCCCATATAATGCGATTTGTATTGTAGTTCATGCCATTGAAATTCCATATAGCGATAACCTTTAAGTGTATTACTGTAACTAACATCCATCATTTTTCTGAGAGCATAGAAGGAATTGTGCAAAGAGGAATTGGTTGGACTACAGATGTTGGATTGTAATTTGATCACTCTGTTGCAGCAGTTTTCCACTTTTCCTTACAAAAAAATGTATCAACCCCCACAAAAATGTCCATGAATTATAATCCACATAATAATTCAAAGGTCCTGCTGCTTCAGGAAAAATGTTCTGCTGTAGCAAACTTGTTCAAATTATGATCTTACATCTGTACACAGAATTTGTGGACTAAGTTACTGACATAAAGCAATGATTCGAAAACTTTCTCTGAATAACTTTCCCTCGGCAATTCAAACATCTATCCCTCCTGCTGAAATTGGCATTAAAAGACATGGGCATTTCAGATGTGGCCTAAATCTATTGGCTGGTCTAATCTTAAGTAGGTCAAGAGGCTAATGCTTTTAATCCTTCCACTAGAAGCGCCCTGGTCTCACATGTTTTGAGTTCTGCCGATACTCCACATCCCATCTGCAGCACTAAATGGGTGCCTAGGGACACTGTACGTGCCGAGGCTGGCAGAGTGACTTCAATGTTAATGGGGTCTGCTGTCCTAACTATCCTGATACAGTTCACTCAGGTCCAAAAAACAGTTGAAACTGGTTTGCCATTCACTTAACAAATGTAAACAGACAGCTTGAGATTATAGTTTAATGTTGTATGTTTAAAGACCATTCCACACATTCAGATATGCAGTGAACCTCATCTGGGTGATATAAAGAATTCCCACATGTTTCAGGTATGTACAATAGTCAGCTGGGGAGAGGTTCAAATCCGGAGAGTTGGTTGTGAAGAGAAGTGGCAAAGGGGGTGGCATCTCAGAATGGAACTCAGTTTGTCTTCTTGAGTCCTTTCCCACCATAAGACACACAAACAACTTTCTCTGTCCACAGTGTCCAGATTACTGAAGGGTGAAAGTTCACAGTGTCCCAGTCTTGGCTGTGACACTTGGGAACTGGATGACCTGGCTACAGGTGAGAGTCACTGTAACAGTCACCGGCGGCAACTAAGCCACTTATCGCCAATGTTGTGCATGTTAGGACTGCATCTCTCACAACCTCTGACTCTGAGGCATCAGCCAGTGACAGTCATCAGAAAAGGAATAGTCACTGAGTAGTTGATAATATTTTAAATTAAATCATAAGGGTGATAACTAGATGGTGATACATATTTGCCTAACGCGTACTTATTCAATCCAGGGAGGGCTGCTGCTAATCAGGTTGCATCATTTACTCTGAACACTGATCCTATTAGGCCGAGCAGCATTAGCTGTTCTGAGCCTGTAACCAGCCTGAGAGCTTCTTATCGTGTTGCTTTTGGGTTGGTTTTATGTCCTCTTAAACAAAGCATGAATTTCCATGATTTCATAATCCAATCATGTTGCATCCCAGGCTTATGGAACCTCTCACTCTCCCCCTCTCTCCTCTGGCTCTGTTTGAGGCAATAATAAATCTGCCACGTTGGCAAAGGAGGGCAATAAAAGTATGACAGACAGAGGAAAACATGTTACGTAAGTGTACCACCGCTGCCGTACTCACAAGTAGGGGAGAAGATCTCAGAACAACACTAATTGGTGGGATGAGTGGCTGCTCTCCTCAGTCTGAGAGTATAATTTAATTTAATACCAGCATGCAGGACAGAACATTACCCACAACCCACAGCCAGGGCTCCCGAATGACAAGGATGGCCAATCGAAACGTGTCTATCTCTTCCTGTTCTTCTGCATTCTTGACACGTTTCTAGTCATGGTTGTGACAGATTGTAAAGCAGCTGGTTAGAGTCATATGGTTGTCTACACATATGGTCCTGTATACGTACTGTAGGCGTATGTTGTCTCTCGGCAAAGCCAACATATGACAATATGTTGTGAGTTGAAGGAGCAGAGTCCAAGGGTTCAAAGGGCTTTGCAATGTGTGTGACATTTCTTTTTTCCTTGCAACCGCTAAGCCTAAATGTGTTGGATGTGTTGGATTGGACCACCATTTTATTACATTTGCAATTGCAACAAATAATCTGCTCAGACCCCAACCAAGGAGCATCAAAAGTCGTGCTATAAATTCACAGACAACACAAAGATTCCTTGATGCCCTTCCAGACTCCCTCTGCCTACCCAAGGACGTCAGAGGACAAAAATCAGTTAACCACCGAACTGAGGAACTCAATTGAACCTTGCGCAATAGCCTAGATGCAGTTGCACCCCTAAAAATTAAAAACATTTCTCATAAGAAACTAGCTCCCTGGTATACAGATAATACACGAGCTCTAAAGCAAGCTTCCAGAAAATTGGAACGGAAATGGAGCCACACCAAACTGGAAGTCTTCCGACGAGCTTGGAAAGACAGTACCGCGCAGTATCGAAGAGCCCTCACTGCTGCTCGATCATCCTATTTTTCAAACTTAATTGAGGAAAATAAGAACAATCCAAAATGTAATAATATATAATAATAATAATAATAATATATGCCATTTAGCAGACGCTTTTATCCAAAGCGACTTACAGTCATGTGTGCATACATTCTACGTATGGGTGGTCCCGGGGATCGAACCCACTGCCCTGGCGTTACAAGCGCCATGCTCTACCAACTGAGCTACAGAAGGACCACCATGTATTTTTGATACTGTCGCAAATCTAACTAAAAAGCAGCATTCCCCAAGTGAGGATGGCTTTCACTTCAGCAGTAATACATTCATGAACTTCTTTGAGGAAAAGATCATGATCATTAGAAAGCAAATTACGGACTCCTCTTTAAATCTGCATATTCCTTCAAAGCTCAGTTGTCCTGAGTCTACACAACTCTGCCAGGACCTAGGATCAAGAGAGACACTCAAGTGTTTTAGTACTATATCTCTTGACACAATGATGAAAATAATCATGGCCTCTAAACCTTCAAGCTGCATACTGGACCCTATTCCAACTAAACTACTGAAAGAGCTGCTTCCTGTGCTTGGCACTCCTATTTCGAACATAATAAACGGCTCTCTATCCACCGAAACTATCGGCCTATATCGAATCTTCCATTCCTCACAGAAATTTTAGAAAAAGCTGTTGCACAGCAACTCACTGCCTTCCTGAATACAAACAATGTGTACAAAATGCTTCAGTCTGGTTTTAGAACCCATCATAGCACTGAGACTGCACTTATGAAGGTGGTAAATGACCTTATAATGGCATCAGGCCGAGGCTCTGCATCTGTCCTCGTGCTCCTAGACCTTAGTGCTGCTTTTGATACCTTCGATCACCACATTCTTTTGGAGAGATTGGAAACCCAAATTGGTCTACACGGACAAGTTCTGGCCTGGTTTAGATCTTATCTGTCGGTAAGATATCAGTTTGTCTCTGTGAATGGTTTGTCCTCTGACAAATCAACTGTAAATTTTGGTGTTCCTCAAGGTTCCGTTTTAGGACCACTATTGTTTTCACTATATATTTTACCTCTTGGGGATGTCATTCGAAAACATAATGTTAACTTTCACTGCTATGCGGATGACACACAGCTGTACATTTCAATGAAACATGGTGAAGCCGCAAAATTGCCCTCGCTAGAAGCCTGTGTTTCAGACATAAGGAAGTGGATGGCTGCAAACGTTCTACTTTCAAACTCAGACAAAACAGAGACGCTTGTTCTAGGTCCCAAGAAACAAAGAGATATTCTGTTGAATCTGACAATTAATCTTAATGGTTGTACAGCCATCTCAAATAAAACTGTGAAGGACCTCGGCATTACTCTGGACCCTGATCTCTCTTTTGACGAGCATATCAAGACTGTTTTAAGGACAGCTTTTTTCCATCTTCGTAACATTGCAAAAATCAGAAACTTTCTGTCCAAAAATGATGCAGAAAAATTAATCCATGCTTTTGTTACTTCTAGGTTAGACTAATGCAATGCTCTACTTTCCGGCTACCCGGATAAAGCACAAAAAAAACTTCAGTTAGTGCTAAATACGGCTGCTAGAATCCTGACTAGAACCCCAAAATGTTATGATATGACTCCAGTGCTAGCCTCCCTACACTGGCTTCCTGTTAAGGCAAGGGCTGATTTCAAGATTTTACTGCTAACCTACAAAGCATTACATGGGCTTGCTCCTACCGATCTTTCTGATTTGGTCCTGCCATACATACCTACACATACGCTACGGTCACAAGATGCAGGCCTCCTAATTGTCCCTAGAATTTCTAAGCAAACAGCTGGAGACAGGGCTTTCTCCTATAGAGCTCAATTTTTATGGAATGGTCTGCCTACCCATGTGAGAGACGCAGACTCTGTCTCAACCTTTAAGTCTTTACTGAAGACTCATCTCTTCAGTGGGTCATATGATTGAGTGTAGTCTGGCCCAGGAGTGTGAAGGTGAACGGAAAGGCTCTGGAGCAACGCACAACCCTTGCTGTCTCTGCCTGGCCGGTTCTCCTCTTGACATTGTGATTCTCTGCCTCTAACCCTATTACAGGGTCTGAGTCACTGGCTTACTGGTGCTCTTTCATGCTGTCCCTAGGAGGGTTGCGTTACTTGAGTGGGTTGAGTCACTGAAGTGATCTTCCTGTCTGGGTTGTGCCGTGGCGGAGATCTTTGTGGGTTATACTCGGCCTTGTCTCAGGATGGTAGGTTGGTGATTGAAGATATCCCTCTAGTGGTGTGGGGGCTGTGCTTTGGCAAAGTGGGTGGGGTTATATCCTTCCTGTTTGGCCCTGTCCAGGTGTGTCATCGGATGGGGCCACAGTGTCTCCTGACCCCTCCTGTCTCAGCCTCCAGTATTTATGCTGCAGTAGTTTATGTGTCGGGGGGCTAGGGTCAGTTTGTTATATCTGGAGTACTTCTCCTGTCCTATCCGGTGTCCTGTGTGAATTTAAGTATTCTCTTTCTTTCTCTCTCTCGGAGGACCTGAGCCCTAGGACCATGCCTCAGGACTACCTGACATGATGACTCCTTGCTGTCCCCAGTCCACCTCCAGTTTCAACTGTTCTCTCTGTGATTATAATTGTTTGACCATGCTGGTCATTTATGAACATTTGAACATCTTGGCCATGTTCTGTTATAATCTCCACCGGGCACATTCAGAAGAGGACTGGCCACCCCACATAGCCTCGTTCCTCTCTGGGTTTCTTCCTAGATTTTTGGCCTTTCTAGGGAGTTTTTCCTAACCACCGTGCTTCTAAATCAAATCAAATCAAATGTATTTATATAGCCCTTCGTACATCAGCTGATATCTCGAAGTGCTGTACAGAAACCCAGCCTAAAACCCCAAACAGCAAGCACGGTGGCTAGGAAAAACTCCCTAGAAAGGCCAAAACCTAGGAAGAAACCTAGAGAGGAACCAGGCTATGTGTGGTGGCCAGTCCTCTTCTGGCTGTGCCGGGTGGAGATTATAACAGAACATGGCCAAGATGTTCAAATGTTCATAAATGACCAGCATGGTTGAATAATAATAAGGCAGAACAGTTGAAACTGGAGCAGCAGCACAGTCAGGTGGACTGGGGACAGCAAGGAGTCATCATTTCAGGTAGTCCTGGGGCACGGTCCTAAGGCTCAGGTCCTCCGAGAGAGAGAAAGAAAGAGAGAATTAGAGAGAGCATATGTGGGGTGGCCAGTCCTCTTCTGGCTGTGCCGGGTGGAGATTATAACAGAACATGGCCAAGATGTTCAAATGTTCATAAATGACCAGCATGGTCGAATAATAATAAGGCAGAACAGTTGAAACTGGAGCAGCAGCACGGCCAGGTGGACTGGGGACAGCAAGGAGTCATCATGTCAGGTAGTCCTGGGGCATGGTCCTAGGGCTCAGGTCCTCCGAGAGAGAGAAAGAAAGAGAGAAGGAGAGAATTAGAGAACGCACACTTAGATTCACACAGGACACCGAATAGGACAGGAGAAGTACTCACATAAACTACTTCAGCATAAATACTGGAGGCTGAGACAGGAGGCGTCAGGAGACACTGTGGCCCCATCCGAGGACACCCCCGGACAGGGCCAAACAGGAAGGATATAACCCCACCCACTTTGCCAAAGCACAGCCCCCACACCACTAGAGGGATATCTACACCTGCATTGCTTGCTGTTTGGGGTTTTAGGCTGGGTTTCTGTACAGCACTTTGAGATATCAGCTGATGTACGAAGGGCTATATAAATAAATTTGATTTTGATTTGATTTGATTGAAGCAACATCTCAATACATCAGCATGGTCACAAATGGGTCTTCCAAATTGACCCCAGCAATTTGACATTGACCCCAAGCATACTTCCAAAGTTGTTGCAAAATGGCTTAAGGACAAAAAGTCAAGGTATTGGAGTGGCCATCACCATGCCCTGACCTCAAACCTATTAAAAATTGTGGGCAGAACTGAAAAAGTGTGTATGAGCTAGGAGCTCTACAAATCTGACTCAGTTACACCAGCTCTGTTTAATTTATCATTTATTTAACTAGGCAAGTCAGTTAAGAACACATTTTTATTTTCACTGATGGTCTAGGAACAGTGGGTTAACTGCCTTGTTCAGGGACAGAATGACAGATTTTTACCTTGCAGCTCAGGGATTTGAACTTGCAACCTTTCAGTTACTAGTCCAACACTCTAACCACAACACTCTAACCACTAACCACTTATTTTGGGAAGCTTGTGGAAGGCTCCCCAAAATGTTTGACCCAAGTTAAACAATTTAAAGGCAATGCTACCAAATACTAATTGAGTGTATGTAAACTTCTAACCCACTGGGAATGTGATGAAAGAAATACAAGTTGAAATAAATAATTCTCTCTACTATTATTCTGACATTTCACATTCTTAAAATAAAGTGGTGATCCTAACTGACCTAAGACAGTGAAATTTTACTATGATTAAATGTCAGGAATTCTGAAAAATGGAGTTTAAATGAATTTGACTAAGGTGGATGTAAATCTCACCTTAGCAACACCCACCCATAGCACGCAGGCATATTTCATTGGGCACCCACAAAGCCAACACTTCCTTTGGCCGCCTTTCCTTCCAGTTCTCTGCTGCCAATGACTGGAACGAATTGCAAAAATCACTGAAACTGGAGTCTTATATCTCCCTCTTTAACTTTAAGCATCAGCTGTCAGAGCAGCTTACCGATCACTGTACCTGTACACATCTGTAAATAGCACACCCAACTACCTCATCCCCATATTGTTACTTATCCTCTTGCACTTTTGCACCCCAGTATCTCTACTTGCACATCATCATCTGCACATCTATCACTCCAGTGTTTAATTGCTAAAATGTAATTATTTTTTCTCTATGGCCTATTTATTGCCTTACCTCCCTACTCTTCTACATTTGCACACACTGTACATGTTATTGACAGTACGTTTGTTTATGTGTAACTCTGTGTTGTTGTTTTTGTCGCACTGCTTTGCTTTATCTTGGCCAGGTCGCAGTAGTAAATGAGAACTTGTTCTCAACTGGCCAACCTGGTTAAATAAACTAAAAAAATAAACTAAAAAAATAAACTTGTAATGTTCTGGGTGTAGTGGGTGAGAAGTCAGGCGCAGGAAGCAGAAAGTTCAGGGTAGTGCTAATTTAATGCACAAAACGGCGAACATAAGCCAACCCCACGAAAACACAGGGCGTACAACAAAACAACCGCCCCAAACACGGGGACTTAAACTGTCCAGCAAAACCCACGAAATGGGAAGCACGTAACCCACAGACGTGCACACAAGTTACACAAAACAGAAGGTCACTATAATTAATCCTGCACAAAGAACCAGGTGGGCCGGCTGACTAATAAAGCCTCACTAATTATACCCAACTCAAAACAGGTGTACTCAATAAACACACAAGGAGGGGGAGGAAAGAATCAGTGGCAGCTAGTAGGCCGGCGACGACGACCGCCGAGCGCCACCCGAACGGGAAGGGGTGCCACCTTCGGTCGGAGTCGTGACAAAACTAAAAAATTGATCCAGCAACCTTTCAGGTTACTTGCCCACCAGTCTAACCACTAACACTCTAGCCACCCCAGGCAGCTAGCCTAGTGGTACATTTTTGTTACCTGTAATTTAATTAGTCATGCTCCAACTTTCCTTCTATCTTGTGCCAACATCATCACTTTTAAGTCTTGGTTCCAAAAGTTTCTCATTTTTTTCTAAGAGATTGTCAGTTGGATAGGCTCCCTCCATTTATAACTCAAATAAGATTCCCTCAAGGTTGCTGTGATGTCTAAAATATTTCATATCAAACTTTCGTGAAGTGTGTATTTTTAATCCTTGCTTAGTTTTATTCAGTTTATTTTTATCCTAAAGAAAACTCCATAGACCTTGCCGATGACAAGCATACCCATGACATGATGCAGCCACCACCATGCTTAAAAATATGAAGAGTGGTAGTCAGTGATGTGTTGTGTTGATTTGCCCCAAACATAATGCTTTGTATTGAGGACAATGTTATGCAGGTGAATGAGGACCCACAAGCGACTTGGCGAAAACAGAGTCTTTAATCCAGTAAAGTAAATTTACAATCATAAGGCATAATTCCACTCGTAATGACGAGAACAGACTGGAGACTCGATCAAGAACTGCAGGTTGCCTCGGGAAGGCACTTGAACGTAGCAGACTCAGACACCTGCTCACCACGCAGCATCTGAGGGAAACACGACACGACAGGGCGATACACAGACACAGCACGGTGAACAATAGACAAGGATCCGACAGGGCAGAAACGGAAAACAAGGGGAGAAATAGGGACTCTAATCAGGGGGAAAGATAGGGAACAGGTGTGGGAAGACTAAATGATTGATTAGGGGAATAGGAACAGCTGGGAGCAGGAACGGAACGATAGAGAGAAGAGAGAGAGGAAGAGAGAGAGAAAAAGGGGAACGAACCTAAAAAGACCAGCAGGGGGAAAACGAACAGAGGGAAAAGCAAAATGACAAGACAAAATAAGACAAAACATGACAGTACCCCCCCACTCACCGAGCGCCTCCTGGCGCTCTCGAGGAGGAACACTGGCGGCAACGGAGGAAATCATAGATCACAAACGGTCCAGCACGTCCCGAGAAAGAACCCAACTCCTCTCCTCAGGACCGTAACGAAAAACGATAAAAAGGGAAACTAGGGTACTACTCTAAAAAAAAAAAAATGAGACACGGGTAGAGAACTGAAAGCTTTAGAGCAAACAGGACCAAACAGGCCAGGAGAGTAACAACTAGGGACAGACTGAGACACAGCAAGGGCAGGAACAAGAACAGGAGAGATGCGATGGCAGGGAACAGACTGAGACCCAGCAAGACCAGGAGCAGAAGCAGAAAAAAAAATTACCAGACTTCTTCTGCGCGCAGTCCGAACACGCAGCCACGAAACGGCGCGTGTCACGCTCCTGAGTAGGCCACCAAAACCGCTGGCGAATAGAAGCAAGCGTACCCCGAACGCCGGGATGGCCAGCTAACTTGGTAGAGTGAGCCCACTGAAGAACAGCCAGACGAGTAGAAACAGGAACGAAAAGAAGGTTACTAGGGCAAGCGCGCGCGACGCAGTGTGCGTGAGTGCTTGCTTAACCTGTCTCTCAATTCCCCAGACAGTCAACCCGACAACACGCCCAACAGGAAGGATCCCCTCGGGATCGGTAGAAGCCACAGAAGAACTAAAGAGACGGGATAAAGCATGAGGCTTGGTGTTCTTAGTACCCGGGCAATAAGAAATAACGAACTCGAAACGAGCGAAAAACAACGCCCAACGAGCATGACGCGCATTCAGTCGTTTGGCATAACGGATGTACTCAAGGTTCTTTTGGTCAGTCCAAACGACAAAAGGAACGGTCGCCCCCTCCAACCACTGTCGCCATTTGCCTAGGGCTAAACGGATGGCGAGCAGTTCGCGGTTAGCCACATCATAGTTACGTTCCGACGGTGACAGGCGATGAGAAAAATACGCACAAGGGTGGACCCCATCGTCAGTATCGGAGCGCTGGGACAGAATGGCTCCCACGCCCACCCCCGACGCGTCAACCTCAACAATAAACTGTTTAGTGACGTCAGGTGCAACAAGGATAGGAGCGGATGCAAAACGCTTCTTGAAGAGAACAGGACAACAATCATACGACCGGTGAGGAGGAAGGGAGTTGGTTCTGGACCGACTGAAGACCGTGCGCAGACCATGATACTCCTACAGCACTCCTGTCAAATCACCAGGTTCCTCCTGAGAAGAGGGGACAGAACAAACAGGAGAAATAGCAGACATTAAACACTTCACATGACAAGAAACGTTCCAGGAAAGGATAGAATTACTAGACCAATCAAAAGAAGGATTATGACACACTAGCCAGGGATGACCCAAAACAACAGGTGTAAAAGGTGAACAAAAAATCAAAAAAGAAATGGTCTCACTATGGTTACCAGATACAGTGAGGGTTAAAGGTAGTGTTTCATATAATATACTGGGGAGAGGACTACCATCCAAAGCGAACATGACCGTGGGCTCCCCTAACTGTCTGAGAGGAATGTCATGTTCCCGAGCCCAGGCTTCGTCCATAAAACAGCCCTCCGCCCCAGAGTCTATTAATTCACTGCAGGAAGCTGCCGATCCGGTCCAGCGTAGATGGACCGGTAAAGTAGTACAGGTACTTGACGGAGAGGACCGTCTAGTAGCGCTTATCAGTCGCCCTCCGCTTACTGATGAGCTCTGGCCTCTAACTGGACATGAAATGACAAAATGACCAGCGGAACCGCAATAGAGACAGAGGCGGTTGGTGATTCTCCGTTCCCTCTCCTTAGTCGAGATGCGAATACCCCCAGCTGCATGGGCTCAACACCTGAGTCAGTGGGGAAAGATGGTAGTGTCGGGAGAGGGGGACACAGTTAACGCGAGCTCTCTTCTATGAGCTCGGTGACGAAGATCTACCCGTCGTTCAATGCGAATAGCGAGTTCAATCAAAGAATCCACGCTGGATGGAACCTCCCGAGAGAGAATCTCATCCTTAACCTTAGCGTGGAGTCCCTCCAGAAAACGAGCGAGCAACGCCTGCTCGTTCCAGTTACTGGAGGCAGCAAGAGTGCGAAACTCTATAGAGTAATCCGTTATGGATCGATTACCTTGACATAGGGAAGACAGGGACCAGGAAGCTTCTTTCCCAAAAACTGAACGATCAAAAACCCTTATCATCTCCTCTTTAAAGTTCAGATAATTGTTAGTACACTCAGCGCTTGCCTCCCAGATAGCTGTGCCCCACTGCCGAGCCCGACCAGTAAGGAGTGATATGACGTAGGCAATCCGAGCTCTCTCTCTTGAGTATGTGTTGGGTTGGAGAGAGAACACTATATCACACTGGGTGAGAAAGGAGCGGCACTCAGTGGGCTGCCCAGAATAACATGGTGGGTTATTAACCCTAGGTTCCGGAGGCTCGGAAGACCCGGAAGTAGCTGGTGGCACGAGACGAAGACTCTGATACTGTCCTGAGAGGTCGGAGACCTGAGCGGCCAGGGTCTCAACGGCATGCCGAGCAGCAGACAATTCCTGCTCGTGTCTGCCGAGCATCGCTCCCTGGAACTCGAGAGTAGAGTAGAGAGAATCCATAGTCGCTGGGTCCATTCTTGGTCGGATCCTTCTGTTATGCAGGTGAATGAGGACCCAAAAGCGACTTGGCGAAAACAGAGTCTTTAATCCAGTAAAGTAAATTTACAATCATAAGGCATAATTCCACTCGTAATGACGAGAACAGACTGGAGACTCGATCAAGAACTGCAGGTTGCCTCGGGAAGGCACTTGAACGTAGCAGACTCAGACACCTGCTCACCACGCAGCATCTGAGGGAAACACGACACGACAGGGCGATACACAGACACAGCACGGTGAACAATAGACAAGGATCCGACAGGGCAGAAACGGAAAACAAGGGGAGAAATAGGGACTCTAATCAGGGGGAAAGATAGGGAACAGGTGTGGGAAGACTAAATGATTGATTAGGGGAATAGGAACAGCTGGGAGCAGGAACGGAACGATAGAGAGAAGAGAGAGAGGAAGAGAGAGAGAAAAAGGGGAACGAACCTAAAAAGACCAGCAGGGGGAAAACGAACAGAGGGAAAAGCAAAATGACAAGACAAAATAAGACAAAACATGACAGACAATGTTTTTGCAGTTTTACTTTAGTGCCTTATTGCAAACAGGATGCATGTTTTGTAATGTTTTTATTCTGTACAGGCTTCCTTCTTTTCACTCTGTCATTTAGGTTGAGTAACTACAATGTCGTTGATGAATCCTTTCACAGCCATCAAACTATGTGACTGTTTTAAAGTCACCGTTGGCCTCATGGTGAAATCCCTGAGCGGTTTCCTTCCTCTCCGGCAACTGAGATAACAAGGATGACTGTATCTTTGTAGTAACTGGGTGTATTGATACACGATCCAAAGTGTAATTAATACTGTAACTTCACCATGCTCAAAGGGATATTCAATGTCTGCTTTTTTTGTTTTTACCCTTCTACCAATAGGCCTTCTTTGCAAGGCCTTGGAAAACCTTCCTGGACTTCTTGCCTGGTCTTTGTGCTTGAATTTGTGTTTGAAATCCACTGCTCTACTGAGGGACCTTACTGATATTTGGTATTTTATTACGATCCCCGTTAGCTGTTGCGAAAGCAGCAGCTATTCTTCCTGTGGACCACACAAAACATGAAACATAATACAGAACATTAGTAGACAAGAACAGCTCAAGGACAAAGACACAGATAATTATATGTGTGGGGTACAGAGATGAGGTAGCCATTTAAACATGTTAATCATTATTATTGCATACAGTGAGTCTATGCAATTTATCAGACTTTTTAATAAGCACCTTTTTTACTCCTGAAATTGCTTAGGCTTGCAAAAACAAAGGGGTTGAATACTTATTAATTTGATTTAAGACATTTCAGCTATTCATTTTTTTTATGTATAAACATTTCTAAAATCATAATTCCACTTTGACATTATGGGTTATTGTGTTTAGGCCAGTGACAACAAATCTTAATTTAATCCATTTTAAATTCAGGCTATAACAGAACAAAATGTGGAAAAAGTCAAGGGGTGTGAATACTTTCTGAAGGCACATTGTATTTTTCTATATTGTCCTTAAAACACCACTCAATTTTGTATTTACTCTCTTTTACTATGTTTTCTACAAACTTTCCAGAGGCCATAAACATAAATTGATAATCAGGGTCTGTAGTGACTTCTATAGCACGGATATGCAGTTCCTTGGACCACTGCGCCACTAGCGATCCCACTCGGGTGGAGTTGAGGCATAAGTTAATAGACCAGTTTCAACCTCTCTGCCAATAATAGCTATTTTTCAGGTTAGGATACATTTCCCTCCCATTAGGCCTTCTGCTCTGGTGAATTGATCCACACTGTGGTTAATGCACCACGTTGGTGCCCTTCTCCTCCCCACTCAGAAAACTCCCACACTGTCCTAGCAGCATTCTTGCATTAGAAAAAAAAATTGCAACAAAACATTATATGTATTTTTGTTTTACCACTTTAATGGGAAACTATCACAGTAAAGTACTTAATTTTTACCCAGAAATGATTTCATATTGGGGGAAAAAACAGCTGCATTGGACCTTTAAAATGCAGGAAATCTGTTTTGAATTTGAACAAATATTCCACCAAAATTGGGAGTGGCAGGGTAGCCTAGTGGTTAGAGCGTTGGACTAGTAACTGGAAGGTTGCAAGTTCAGATCCCTATGCTGACAAGGTACAAATCTGTTGTTCTGCCCCTGAACAGGATGTTAACCCACTGGTCATAGGCTGTCATTGAAAATAATAATTTATTCTTAACTGACTTGCCTAGTTAAACAAAGGTTAAACTCTTTTTTTTGCCCCCAATGTTCAAAAACCAAATACACTCCTGCTAGAGTCACTTTAAAACCCAGGTGTTACGAAGTGTGTCTTTTGACTTGCCTACTCTCTAATTCAACCCCAGCACTCACATCATTAAAGAGAGACTGCTCAGATAAGAGTTCTCAGTGTGCTCGCGGAATGGTTTTTATTTATTATTTTTTCATCACAAAGATAAGAATTTTAGGGTAAAGGTGTTTTTTACTTTCATTAAACACTTTCTCGTGGCAAAGTCTCAAGTTAAACTTTTACCTGGAAAATATGTCATTTTTAAACACATGTACAAAGCTGCTAAATATGCAGTGATATACAATACAACAATACAACTTTATTAATCTCAGAGGGGCAATTCGTTCAGGGCTGACAGGGTGCTTCAAATAGGATGAACACACACAGACAGACAGTATAAAAATATATGTCTAAACACTTAAAGCATCAATTAAAAGTGCATTGTGCAATTTAAGAAACTAAAAGTTCATGTAGCCACTCCTCTGTAGTTAGTTGGTAGAGAATGGCACTTGCAATGTCAGGATAGTGGGCTTGATTCCTGGGACCACCCACACATAAAATGTATTCATGCATGACTATTAAGTAGCTTCGGAGAAAAGCGTCCCCTAAATGGCATGTATTATATTATTATATTAGGATAACATCTGACTGACTGTACTTGGTTGATCTCAGTTAGAGTCCTGGAAAGTTGAACTGTCTGTTGAAGTCATCTCTTGGAAGGCGACTTATTGCATACTGGTCGCACTGAGACTTTTCCGAGCTGCAGAGGGAAATTCATGATGAAGCCACTAACACAGGTGACTATTAATAATGATTTGAATTCTTAACATTCTACACCAACTAATTTGCTAAAACTTAAAAGCCCATTCAGGGTCAAAAATTGTGGCACATTGTACACAAACCACATCACACATGTATTTTCAAATTAGGTCTCCTTTCCATGCTGAACACGCAGGCAAACTAGAACTATCATTTTGTACCCCGCTTCAAAAAGGCTAACACCGCGCACTCTTTTGAATATGTCTACTGCTGAGAAGGGACGACGTCACTCCCACTCTGTCAGCGTCTTCTCCTTTGTTATGGTTTGACTACTTGACACACTCACTCATCTTTATTTTCCTGCACTCAATAAACCAACGCTTGAAACTGAAATAATAGAAGTAAAAGTGAAGGGGAGAAAAAAATTTAGTTACCTGTCTATTGTCCTCTCATGGCCACGTAAGGCGTGAGCCACCGGGATCGATATTACCAGCCCTAGGTTAGGCTTGAATAGAGAAGGATACATACTGTTCAGTACAGAGTGACAGGAGGCCATGGAAACAGGCTCTGTTCTTTGATATTTCTTCACCTTGAATTCTGGGGATGTTTGTTTACAATTTCAAACCTGAATCCCCTAGACTTATAAGCAATGTGAATAGCCCAGAAACGCTCCAAAACAGATGTGTTTTTGGTCTGTTTTCACTCCATCATGAAGTACCAGCCTGGTATTCTCCCTGCTCAATCATTTCAGAAAACCAATCAAAGTGGCATTTACTGCTTCTCCGCCTATCGTCCTCTCCACTCGCAATATAACAGCATTTCCATCTTAAGGGCCCAAACTTTTGCCCTTGCTCAATGGAGCATTGGCGACAAGGTGAATGAGTGAGAAGCAATAACTCGGATGACATTATGGCACGTGGCAGAGGGAGATGGAGAGAACTAATTTCCTGGTCCACCTCAGACCGATGTCGAGGCCACATGTTGTAATCTGCAGAAATGAGTACCTACTATAATGTGTCTCTCTCTCTCATCAATGGACTGACAGTGTGTATGTGGCCTTTGTTCCTGACGACTGCCTGAGACATTATGCAACCATTAGTCAAATACAGAAGTATTTGAACATCAGAACATTCCAACAAGAGGTATCTATTCCTGTGATGAACAACATTTACCTACCTGGATGTCATGTGTCCTCTTAGCCCTAATAATAGGCAGTGTAAAAATGCACAAATGTCCTCGCTACACACAGTGTGTTCTACTGGTCCAACATTTGTTGGCTGTTTATTTACCACCACAGACAGATGCTGGCACTAAGACCGCTCTCAGTCAGCTGTATAAGGAAATAAGCAAACAGGAAACCACTCACCCAGAGTCGGTGCTCCTAGTGGCCGGAGACTTTAATGCAGGGAAACTTAAATCAGTTCTACCAAATCTCTATCAACATGCTAAATGTGCAACCAGAGGGAAAAAAATTATAGATCACCTGTACTCCACACACAGAGACGTGTACAAAGCTCTCCCTCGCCCTCCATTTGGTCAATCCGACCACAACTCTATACTGATTCCTTCTTACAAGCAAAAATTAAAGCAGGAAGCACCAGTGACTCGGTCTATAAAAAAATGGTCAGATGAAGCAGATGCTAAACTACAGGACTGCTTTGTTATCACAGATTGGAACATGTTCCGGGAGTCTTCCGATGGCATTGAGGAGTACACCACATCGATCACTGGCTTTATCTATAAGTGCATTGAGGACATCATCCCCACAGTGACTGTACATACATACCCCAACCAGAAGCCATGGATTACAGGCAACATTCGCACTGAGCTAAAGGGTAGAGCTGCCGCTTTCAAGGTGCGGGACTCTAACCCGGAAGCTTACAAGAAATCCTGCTATGCCCTGCGAAGAACCATCAAACAGGGAAAGCGTCAATACAGGGCTAAGATTTAATCATACTACACCGGCTCCGACGCATGTCGGATGTGGCAGGGCTTGCAAACTATTACAGACTAGAAAGGGAAGCACAGCCGGGAGCTGCCCAGTGACACGAGCCTACCAGATGAGCTAAATCACTTCTACGCTCGCTTCGAGGCAAGCAACACTGAGGCATGCAATGAGAGCATCAGCTGTTCTGGACGACTGTGTGATCACGCTCTCCGTAGCCGACGTGAGTAAGACCTTTAAACAGGTCAACATTAACAAGGCTGCGGGGCCAGACGGATTACCAGGACGTGTGCTCCAGGCTTGTGCTGACCAACTGGCAGGTGTCTTCACTGACATTTTTAACATGTCCCTGATTGAGTGTAAAACCAACTGCTTCAAGCAGACCACCATAGTACCTGTGCCCAAGAACACAAAGGCAACCTGCCTAAATGACTACAGACCCGTAGCACTCACATCAGTAGCCATGAAGTGCTTTGAAAGGCTGGTAAATGGCTCTCATCAACACCATTATCCGAGAAACCCTAGACCCACTCCAATTTGCATACCGCCCAAACAGATCCACAGATGATGCGATCTCTATTGCACTCCACACTGCCATTTCCCACCTGAACAAAAGGAACACCTATGTGAGAATGCTGTTCATTGACTTCAGCTCAGCGTTCAACACCATAGTACCCTCAAAGCTCATCACAAAGCTAAGAATCTTGGGACTAAACACCTCCCTTGCAACTGGATCCTGGACTTCCTGACAGGCCACCCCCAGGTGGTGAGGGTAGGTAGCAACACATCTGCCACGCTGATCCTTGGTTTCATCTGACCATATGACATTCTCCCAATCTTCTTCTGGATCATCCAAATGCCCTCTAGCAAACTTCAGATGGTACTGGCTTAAGCAAGGGGACACGTCTGGCACTGCAGGATTTGAGTCCCTGGTGGCGTAGTGTGTTACTGATGGTAGGCTTTGTTACTTTGGTCCAGGTTCTCTGCAGGTCATTCACTAGGTCCCCCGTGTGGTTCTGGGATTTTTGCTCACCGTTCTTGTGATCATTTTGACCCCATGGGGTGAGATCTTGCGTGGGGCCCCAGATCGAGGGAGATTATCAGTGGTCTTGTATGTCTTCCATTTCCTAATAATTGCTCTCACAGTTGATTTCTTCAAACCAAGCTGCTTACCTATTTCAGATACAGGCTTCCCTGCCTAGTGCAGGTCTACAATTTTGTTTCTGGTGTCCTTTGACAGCTCTTTGGTCTTGGCCATAGTGGAGTTTGGAGTGTGACTGTTTGAGGTTGTGGTCAGGTGTCTTTTATACTGATAACAAGCTCAAACAGGTGCCATTAATACAGGTAACGAGTGGAGGACACAGGAGCCTCTTAAAGTAGAAGTTACAGGTCTGTGAGAGCCAGAAATCTTGCTTGTTTGTAGGTGACCAAATACTTATTTTCCACCATAATTTGCAAATAAATTCATTAAAAATCCTACAATGTGATTTTCTGGATTTTTTTTCTTCTCATTTTGTCTGTCATAGTTGAAGTGTACCTATGATGAAAATTACAGGCCTCTTGTCACGACTTCCGCCGAAGTTGGCTCCCCTGCCTGTTCGGGTGGTGCTAGGCGGTCGTCGTCACCGTCCTACGAGCCACTACCGATCCCTTTTTCCTTTATCTGTTGGTTTTGTCTTATTAGTTTCACCTGTGTGTATTTTAGTTTAATTAGCTTCCCTATATGTAGTAGGTTGTCCCGCCCTTGTTTTGTGCGGGATTGTTTTTTGTTACTCTGTTGGATTGTGTGTATTCTCCGGACTGTTTGGTCCTGTGTTTTGGGCTGGTCTGTTCTATGCGCCCTGTATGTTGGCGTGACCCGTTTTTGGCCGGAGAATAAAATCAAGATATACTGAACCCTGCTCTCTGCGCCTGATTCCAACCCACCACTCCTAGTATCCCGTGACACCTCTCTCATCTTTTTAAGTGGGAGAACTTGCACAATTGGTGGCTGACTAAATACTTTTTCCCCCACTGTATGCAGTCACATTAACGATACCTACATGTACATACTACCTCAATAAGCCTGACTAACAGGTGTCTGTATAAAGCCTTGCTACTCTTTTTTCAAATGTCTTTCTACTGTTGTTTAATTTCTTTACTTACTTACACACACACACACACACACACACACACACACACACACACACACACACACACACACACACACACACACACACACACACACACACACACACACACACACACACACACACACACACACACACACACACACACACACACACACACCTGTTTTTTTGGCACCAATTGTGATTCTTTCTCCCCCTTCGACGCCAGCACAGACATAAACATACGCACACGTACACACACGTACACACACACACACACACACACACACACACACACACACACACACACACACACACACACACACACACACACACACACACACACACACACACACACACACACACACACACACACACACACACACACACACACACACACACACACACACACCTGTTTTTTGGCACCATTAGTTAGAGCCTGTAAGTAAGCATTTCACTGTAAGGTTTACACCTGTTGTATTCGGCGCACATGACAAATAAACTTTGATTTGATTTGATATAAAGCTTTTAGAATTCAGTTGTTCATGGTATTTTCACATTGCAGTGTAAAAAACATTCAGTACAGTACAATCACACTCTAAGTCAATGAGAGAAGAGCAGTGGGAAGGGGTTGTTTGCTCTCCATCTGTGCTCCCTAAAGTATTCCAAGAGCTGGAGGCTATCATGTGTGAAGTGGCCACACTGTTATGCCCAGACCAAATCAGAGGGCATCATGACCTGACTCAAGGACACACAGTATTTAGGGGCTGTTGGTGCAGCCAGCCTGCAGAAGTGGCTTCAGAGGAGCAGAGGTTACAGGGATAACGGCCATTATAGGAGGGAGTTAGTTAATTGGAAATAAGGATTGGTTCTCAATGGACCAATTTGGTAACAATATATCTCTGCCATGTCTGTCCTACCCCTAAACTGTGTATTATGATAAAGACCTTGACAATGTGTACAAAGGATACAGCTCTATCCAGAAGGGCAGAGGGGCACTGAGTTCAATCTGCCGATTAGCATTTAAAGTGCTTTAGTTCATGTGACTATACACTGACGGCTTTTGGTTTAACTGGCGAGGTCATATTCTTGAATAACTCGGTATCGTGTCCATGGCAATATTGAGTCAAATTTTGGTTCTGCATAGAGGGGCTCATGGCAACCTTGTCAAAACAGACAGAATTCATCCACCACATTATCATATTAATGCATTATCACATTATCTCCTTGCTCTTTGTATTTGCTTTTCTTTGCTCTCAAGGTTGCTTGTCCTGAGATGAACGAAGCCTTTCTGTCTCTCATAATGTCATATGTAGAGCATCAGATCCATCAAATCCCATGTGGGTTGAGAGTCCAGTCTACCTCACCCCACCACATCTAGTCCTCCAACCCAGAGAGACAGTCCTAATTCCCTAAAGGTTATCTGCTGATTTGATTATGAAAACCTTTCGTGGAACAACAACAGCAGTTCAGGCAGGAGGCATGCAAGGAAAGAGGTCAAAAAAGCAATTCAATGCGAGATGGGGCATTAGAGGAAAGAGAGCAAGATAGAGAGACACACTCACCCAATACAGACACACTCACCCAAATACAGACACACTCACCCAAATACAGACACACTCACCCAAATACAGACACACTCACCCAAATACAGACACGCTCAACCACATACAGACACGCTCAACCACATACAGACACACTCACCCAAATACAGACACACTCACCCAAATACAGACACACTCAACCACATACAGACACACTCACCCAAATACAGACACACTCAACCACATACGGACACACTCAACCACATACAGACACACTCAACCACATACAGACACACTCACCCAAATACAGACACACTCACCCAAATACAGACACACTCACCCAAATACAGACACGCTCAACCACATACAGACACGCTCAACCACATACAGACACACTCACCCAAATACAGACACACTCACCCAAATACAGACACACTCAACCACATACAGACACACTCACCCAAATACAGACACGCTCACTCACATACACCCACACTCACCCAAATACAGACACGCTCACTCACATACAGACACACTCACCCAAATACAGACACACTCAACCACATACAGACACACTCACCCAAATACAGACACACTCACTCACATACAGACACACTCACCCAAATACAGACACACTCAACCATATACAGACACACTCACCCAAATACAGACACACTCACCCAAATACAGACACACTCGCCCAAATACAGACACGCTCACTCACATACAAACACGCTCGAGCACATACAGACACACTGACACACACATACAGACACAATCACACACACATACAGAAACACTAACCCACATGCAGACACGCTCACTCACACAGAGTGGGTAAACGAAAGTAGTATTCATTCTGTATCAAACAAACATTGTCAGATGGGGAAAATGATGTCAACAAACAGCATGCATCTTTTATGCTGTGACCATGAAATTGAAATTTCCCCCATGTTGACAGATTATACTTTTTTGTTGTTTTACTTTCAGTCATTGAAAGGTTTGATGGATCTTCATTACAGTTTTTTACAATCACTTTGGCACTAATTTCGGGAACCTTGATGTCATTTTTCAAAACTCTAGACACAAAACTCACAACCAATGATCAAAATGCAAATGTTTCAAAGCTCTAACACTTTTTCCAATTGCTTGGATACAATACACATACAACTAAGATCATTTGTTCATTGAACTAAAATCACCTGTTCAAAATGACACAACTTAACATCAAAATATGACCATTTCAAAATGCAATTCACACATTACATCTGAGATGACTGTCTATTCATTTAATTACAATGATCTAACTATCAATTGATACAACTGCTCAAAATGATAAGTAACTGTTGCGTTACTCTTAATGCATAGTTTTATGGAAACTGACAAACAATATTCCATGTTTAGATTGTGAAAGTTTCAGGATAAGGAGATCCATTGACACCAATTACCGTGGAACATGAACCAATTGGACTACATTATCTATGGATGTAATATTTCATCATCAATCTTTATCAGACACTGTTTCCATGGTCCCATGTACCACTTTTCAAGAACATGTTTTCAGATTTGACATTACTGTACACTCACCGGCCACTTTATTAGGTACACCTATCTCGTACTGGGTAGGACCCCCTTTTGCCTCCACAACAGCCTGAATTATTCACAGTGTTGTACGTAAAGAGATGCCATTCTGCACACGACTGTTTAAAACAGCTGTTATTTGAGCATTTGTGGCCTTTCTGTTAGCTTGAATGAGTCTGGACATTGTCTGGACATAATATTATTATTATTATTATTATTATTACCTCTCTCATTAACACTGTGTTTTTGACCACAGAACTGTCGCTCACTGAATGTGTTTTGTTTATCGCACTGTTCTCTGCAAACTCTAGAGACTGTAGTGTGTAAAAATCCCAGGAATGCAGCTGTTTCTGAGAAGCTGGAATCACCATGTGTGGCATCAACAATCATACCACAGTCAAAGTATCTTAGATTATGCATCTTGCCTGTTCTTATGTTAAGTAGACAACAACTAAAGCTCTCTACTCTATACACTCTATATATTGAGTTCCAGGCAGTCACATGTTTCGCTGTTCTAATGTAACCTTCTTTGATGGGCTAAATAAGGTCTGTAGAGCTGATGGCATGACCTATGTCATTGTGTGGGATAATGTCAGGTTCCACCATGCTCAAATGGTGCAAGCATGGTTTCAGGCACATCCACAATTTACCACCCTGTACTTACCACCATACTCTCCTTTCCTAAAACCCGATTGAGGAATTTGTCTCCACATGGAGGTGGAAGGTATATTGTAGGCGCTCTCACGAACATGCCACCCTTCTCCAGGCCATGGATGACGCATGCAATGACATCACGGCAGACTAGTGTCAGGCCTGGATTCGCCTGAAGATTCTTCCCAAGATGTTTGGCTAATGAAAACATCCATTGTGATGTGGATGAGAACCTTTGGCCAAATCCACAAGACAGGGTTGAGGGAAATATAGAAGTACAGTAATCAATCCGTTGTTTAGCTTTTTACAGTAAGCCAGGTGAGGAACACTGCATTTGAGGTTTTACTGTAGTTTTTCCTTTTTTTGTAGCTAATTATTTTTGCTTTGATTCAAAGAAACCTATGAGTGATTTTATTGTATTTCATCAATAAATGTCATATTTTGTTCAATGATTCCACTGTATTCTCTTTACTAGTCCTTTTACAGTGATGTACTTACGTGAAGTACCATAATGAAACATGCATCACATATGTTGTACTACAATATTTAATGAATGAACGAACAACTACACAGTGAAACTATCGGTATCTTGTGTTTGGGGGATCTAAATGAATGTTCCTTTGATATTTCATGATTTCATGATTAGTTATTTGAACCAATGATTCTGCAAGTGCAAGGTTTCTTTAAAGATATGAATGCACAATACAATGGTTTGAACATTGGACAGCCTGTGTTACAAGTGATGACCGTTTTGAGTTTTGTGTGTAGAGCTTTGAAAAATGACCACAAGGTTCTGAAATTAACGCCAAAGGGATTGTGAAAAACTGTAAATTGTCCCATTATTCTGTGATGTTTTGAGGGGAGTGTGTAGAGCAGACCCAACAGGGGAAAATACAAGGACAGGTATTCATTGCTTCCATGTGAATGGAATGGCCTTTGTTCTCAATGTAGATTGTTTCAGAAACATACGTTTCATATTCACATTGTTTATTGAGCCCCCTTCACCACATTAATACAGAATGCCTTTTCTGTAACATCAGTAAAAGCCTTTCAAACTGAATTGCCTCTGAACCAGATGAGGATGGTGGGAGGAGCTATAGGAGGATTGCAAAGGCTGAAATTGAATAAATGGAACGTTATCAAACACATCAAATATATGGAAACCACATGTTCGACTCTGTTCCATTACTTCCATTCCAGTCATTACAATGAGTCTGTCGTCCTAATGCTCCTCCCACCAGCCTCCACTGCTCTGAAACAAATTGTTGTGAGGCAGGCTAATGAAATTAATTCTACATTGAATTAGTTTTGGCATCAGTTAGAATTCAGTGTGTCAGTGGTACATTTAATTGATTGGACATGATTTGGAAAGGCACATATCTGTCTATATAAGGTCCCACAGTTGACAGTGCATGTCAGAGAAAAAAACAAGCCATGAGCTCGAAGGAATTGTCTGTAGAGCTCCGAGACAGGATTGTGTCATTGCACAGATCTGGGGAAGGATACCAAAACATTTCTGCAGCATTGAAGATCCCCAAAAACGCAGTGGCCACCAAGGCTCTTCCTAGAGCTGGCCACCCGGTTAAACTGAGCAATCGGGTGAGAACGGCCTTGGACAAGTAGGTGACCAAGAACCCAATGGTCACTCTGACAGAGCTCTAAAGGTCCTCTGTGGGGATAGGAGAACCTTCCAGAAGGACAACCATCTTTGCAGCACTCCACCAATCAGGCCTTTATGGTAGAGTGGCCAAACAGAAGCCACTCATCAGAAAAAGGCACATGACAGCCCGCTTTGAGTTTGCCAAAAGGCACCTAAAGACTCTCAGACCATGAGAAATAAGATTCTTTGGTCTGATGAAACCAAGATTGAACACTTTGTCCTGAATGCCAAGCGTCAAGTCTGGAGGAAACCTGGCACCATCCCTACGGTGAAGCATGGTGGTGGCAGAATCATGCTGTGGGGATGTTTTTGGGAGACTATTCAGGATCGAAGGGAAAGATTAACAGAGCAAAGTACAGAGAAATCATTGATGAAAACCTGCTCCCGAGCACTCAGGACCTCAGACTGGGGCGAAGGTTCACCTTCCAACAGGACAACGACCCTAAGCACACAGACAAGACTTTGGCTTCGGGACAAGTCTCTGAGGATCTTTTTTTGTGGCCCAGCCAGAGCCGAGACTTGAACTCAGTCAAGCATCTCTGGAGAGACCTGAAAATGGCTGTGCAGCAATGCTACCCATCCAACCTGACAGAGCTTGAGAGAATCTGCAGAGAAGAATACAGGTTTGCCAAGCTTGTAGCGTCATACCCAAGTAGACTCGAGGCTGTAATCACTGCCAAAGGTGCTTCAACAAAGTACTGAGTAAAGGGTTTGAATACTTATTTAAATGTAAATATTTCAGTTTAGTGTTTTTTTAAATAAATGAGCAAACCATTTGCTTTGTCATTATGGGTTATTGTGTGTATTTAATCAATTTAAGAATAAGTCTGTAACCTAACAAAATAAGTAAAAAGTCAAGGAGTCTAAATACTTCTCAAAGGCACTGTATATACACAGTACCAGTCAAAAGTTTTGACACACCTACTCATTCAATGGTTTGTCTTTATTTGTACTATTTTCTACATTGTAGAATAATAGTGCAGACATCAAAACTATGAAATAACACATATGGCATCATATAGTATGCAAAAAAGTGTTAAACAACTCAAAATATATTTGAGATTCTTCAAAGTAGCCACCCTTTGCCTTGATGACAGCTTTGCACAATCTTGGAATTCTCTCAGCCAGATTCATGAGGTAGTCACCTGGAATGCATTTCAATTAACAGGTATGCCTTGTTAAAAGTTCATTTGTGGAATTTCTTTCCTTCTTAATGCGTTTGAGCCAATCAGTTGTAAAGTTGGCCCTATTTGGTAAAATACCAAGTCCATATTATTGCAAGAACAGCTCAAATCAGCAAATAGAAGTGACAGTCCATCATTACTTTAAGACATGAAGGTCAGGCAATACAGAACATTTCAAGAACTTTCAACTGCAGTCGCAAAAACCATCAAACGCCATGAAACTGGCTCTCATGAGGACCGCCATAGGACAGGAAGACCCAGAGTTACCTCTACTGCAGAGGATAAGTTCATTAGTTACCAGCCTCAGAAATTGCAGCCCAAATAAATGCTTCACAGTTCAAGTTACAGACACATCTCAACATTAACTGTTAAGAGGAGAATCAGGCCTTCTTAATGGTTGAATTTGTACAAAGAAATCACTACTACAGGACACCAATAAGAATTAGAGACTTGCTAGGGCCAAGAAATATGAGCAATGGACATTAGACTGGTGGAAATCTGTTCTTGGTCTGACGAGTCCAAATTTCTGATTTTTGGTTCCAACCACTGTGTCTTTGTGAGATGCAGAGTAGGTGAACGGATTATCCCCGCGTGTGTGGTTCCCGCCGTGAAGCATGGAGGTAGGAGATGTGATGGTATGGGGGTGCTTTTCAAGTGACACTGTCAGTGATTTATTTTGAATTCAAGGCACCAGCATAACTACCACCACATTCTGCAGTGATACGCTATCCCATCTTTTTTGCGCTTAGTGGGACCCTCATTGGTTTTCAACTGGACAATGACCCAATACACCTCCAGGCTGTATAAGGGCTATTTGACCAAGAAGGAGAGTGATGGAGTGCTGCATCAGAGACCTGGCCTCCATAATCATCTGACCTCAACCCAATTGACTTGCCTAGTTAAATAAAGATTAAATAAATAAATAAATAAATATATTTACATAATAGCAGCCAACATGTGCTCAGTATATGTGCGAACTCCTTCAAGACTGTTGGTAAACCATTCCAGGTGAAGTTGGTTGAGAGAATGCCAAGAGAGTGCAAAGCTGTCATCAAGGCAATCGGTGGCTACTTTGAAGAATCTAAAATATATTTTGATTTGTTTAACACGTTTTTGGTTACTACATGATTCCATATGTATTATTTTATAGTTTGATGTCTTCACTATTATTCTACAATGTAGAAAATAGTACAAAATAAAGAAAAACCCTGAAATGAGTAGGTGTGTCCAAACCTTTGACTGGTACTGCATATTATATAGAATCATACAGTAACTGCCACTTCATCATTGCCCTGGCAACTACAGGAGTGCAGCAGTGACTCTAAGTCTCTCTCACACACACGCACGCACGCACGCACGCACGCACGCACGCACGCACGCACACACACACACACACACACACACACACACACACACACACACACACACACACACACACACACACACACACACACACAAATTGAGTTTGGCTGTGTGAAGCTCTGGCCGAGCACAAGTTAATTACTGGGTTAGCGGAGTAAAGGCGGGCCAGTCCTCTAACTCTCCCAATTATCTGCAATTCCAAAGAGCAGAGAGAGAGCAGCCGATGGCTGCACAGCCAATTAACAGGAGTGCTGTGATGGCAGGCTAGAGCCATGCTGGAGTCATTCCATAGTGTAGGCTACTTCAAAGACTCTCTCATAGCCCGTCATTCATATATTGCACACGATCAGACACAAAGTCATGTAACATGGAGTCGTGGGTAAAAGGTGTAGCGTCTCACCAAATGCATTGGAAATATAAAGAATTAATTGATTTTGGGGTGGCATGTAGCCTAGTGGTTAGATCATTGGGCCAGTAACCGAAAGGTTGCTAGATTAAATCCCAGAGCTGACAAGGTAAAAATGTGTCGTTTTGCCCCTGAACAAGAGAGTTGAGCCACTGTTCCCGGTTAGTCATCAATGTAAATAAGAATTTGTTCTTAACTGACTTGTGCCTAGAGGTTCAATTGAAAACATATATGTATTCTAATAAGAGTCATATCATGATGACAAATCAGCATATTGTTCTTCTTTATGGTGAAGTAGGATGAGGTGAGGAGTGGAGTGGTTGAGGTCAGGTCAGCCTCTGTACCCTGCCTGTGGCATCTTGACGTAGGAGGAACGCAAGATCTGTATTGATCTGGGCTTGAATGCCCACTATGAAACATCGCAGCTCTCTCCCTCCAGGGATGGGAGTAGTGGTCTGTGGAGTGCACTTCTCCCTAAATTACCCACAGGAGAAAGAGGAATGGCTAGTCGTTCCCCGAGGAGGATGCCTATACCTGCTGATATCCATGTAAGACACACAGGCAGGTTGGTGTGACGCGTTGCCACTGAGCATTACACACACCAGGATTATAAAATACCTTCCAAAACTCTTTATGCTGCCAATGGTCTCCTATCCTCCAAGTCCCTCCTCCGCTCATTACTGCCATGACATTGTGGGCGCCCTAAAGAAAAACGGAGAACACCATTGTGTTCGTGAGAGTCTCATCTTTCAATAATAGTTTGTAGGTCAAACTGATTTTTGAGATGTCTCATGGTCTGACAAACATCGCTCTAGCTCTGCCACGTTTCAGCAGATGCGGAAGGGCGATATCTCTAGCTTAAACAGACAGATTTTGATGAAGATCTTTGTATTTTGTTAATTCGATTTCCGCGGGGGCGCGGACATTGTTGGCCAAGAGTTAATACAGAATTCATTTTCTGTAACCTCAGTAAAAGCGTTTAAAACTGAATTGCCTCTGAACCAGAGGAGGCTGGTGGGGAGAGCTATAGGAGGATTGTAATGGATGAAATGGAATAAATGGAACGTTATCAAACACATCAAACATATGGAAACCAAGTCCCTCCTCAGCTCATTTCTGCCATTAGGTGACATTTGATCTTGCTACCACAGCATGTCTCAGTCACCACCATCCCTACAAAAAGGTCTGCTCTTAATCTCCACAAAGAATGGGTGCCGTAGGTATGAAGGCTAGGCAAACAGTGAAAAGGTATAATCACATGATACAAAATGTACTACACATTTTTGAAAGGGGGCTGTGCTGTGAATGATTCAGTAGAAGTGAGGGAGAGAGAGAGAGTCTGTGTAGGTGAAGCAGCAGCAGCATAGCGAGGTGGTGGTGACTGAGACATGCTGTGGCAGCAGGATCTAATGTCAACTAATGGCAGTAATGAGCTGAGGAGGGACTTGGAGGATAGGAGACCATTGGCAGCTCACACTGGTCATGGGCACACAAGCAAGCGGTCCGTACACACACACACACACAAACACATGCATGTACACACACTCATGTATGCACACACACACTGGGGAATACAAGTAGCTTTTGTAAATCTTTACAGCATAGTCACAGTGTATGGACTATGTGGTCATTTTATTGCCGATTCCACACTAAAGAGCTGTGTATAAATGTTGTTCACACTGACATTATGGGAGGAGACTGCTGTTCCCAGACTTGACAGTGTGAAAGATGCCTCTTACAAAGTCAAAGTGTTATACTGTACTGTTACCTTCCTCTTCCTCATACGCATGATCACAGTGTGAATAAAAGTGTTTTCATTATTATTAAAAGGTTTGTTGATTAATACAAAGTTAATGACTCAGTGAATGTGGCCTGTGGACAATTTATCTGCATTTCAAGGTTTTTATACTGAGCAAACTGAAGCCATTGCCAAAGAGCCTCCTGTAAATTAGCAGCTCATTACAACTAGCTCTGTCAGAGGGCCCACAATTAATGTAGCCTTAACAATTAATGTAGCCTCAACAGTTAATGCAGCCTTAACAGTTAATGTAGCCTTCCAGACTGTGCTCCTGTAGCATCTATACCCCAAGGCCAATAGAGGTCCTTTCTGATAAACTAATGTTATTTCTGTGGTAAAAAACAACAACTATTGAGGGAAATGTGTTGGGGGTTGAGGCTCTAAAAATATGTTTCAGCACAGTCTTTCTTCTCTCTAACAGTTTTTACAGCCAACGCCTTATCAATCTTACTGAGGGACAGCCTTGTCCAACCCTCATTCAAGTGTTCTTCTGTGAGGAAGATATTATTTCTGAAAGTGAAGTGAAAGTCACAAAAAGCTAGATATGCAAGTCCATTCACAAAATACACTCCACAGCGGTGCCAGTCATTTGCAGGGAAACAAACTTTAAACAGTGTAATACCGTTTTTAATCAGAACGAGTCCGGTGAAAAAGTGTCTTTATGTTACTGTGCCGAGGCCGCCCCGTGTCAATCTAACACACTATTCATCTATGTGCTTCACATCCTACTGTCTCTGGCACTGTCTATAATCCATCCGTACGGCTGAGGATTTCCAATGAGGTCAATGCAGGCTGCAGTGGGTCATGGCTGGAGGTCACTGATCCTAGACTATTGAAACTGGAGAGCTTTTGTCACCCATCCTGACCTGACCTGATCTGGGCAGGGAAGTGCCTTTGCAAGCTCAGACATCTGGCTATGGGGCTATCAATGTGCAATCATAAAGACAAGCCAATACACTGGCTGAACGGTCTTCAACCATAGAAAATGATGTGTTCTAAAGATTTAAAATGCATTGTACAAACACATCACTTTAACAGTGAACTGGAGGGCAATGCAATACTTGAGTATTGTTCAAATCTGCATTGGATGAAGTGATCAATGGCTGCATTCGGGGAGAGACAAAGAGAGAATCCCGCTCTCTCTCCCTTTCTCCGTCTCTCGGTCTCCGTCTCTCCCTCTGCACTTTTATCAGCATTAGGTGATTGAAGTGTAATCTTAGGCAAAGACCCTGTCTAATCCCAGATTCCAGGGCTCCACTCTTCAATTAAGATCAGCCTAACTTCCCTGGCCGTTCTGCCCGGGCCCTTTCGTCTCCCCCTGTTCCTGCTCCCTTCCCTTTCTTCTGACAGGATGCAGGTTCCAAAGGCAATTACTGTACTTCTGGACACTAGCACTTATTTTCCCTTCCTGAGTGTTACAGAAATGCAGGTGAAAAACAAATGCGGCGACGACTGGTAACATGCTGAGGTGCACGTTGTTGATGGGTGGGGGCCATGTTGGCAGAGAATTTTGTTGGCACTGCAGAGCACTTTGTTATACAACTTCAATCAAAGTGTTAGCTAAGAGAGTTGTGGGTTGTGGCATACATAGACATTAGAATTGTATCCCTCTCCTACTGAATGTTGTATGCCAAGTTATCTAACTGTATTTTGATGCGGTCTGTAGAACTTTCCATTGAAACGTATGCACACCAGTGGTGGTCGGTGCCGGTTAAAATGAGTGAGGGTAATTTTTGTTTTTTTGGGCATGACCTTATTTCTATTACAGCATATTGGATGACTGTCATTCATATTCCATATTCCATTCAAGTTTAACAGCGATAGGTTTAGGCTACATAATACTCAAATTTTCCCTATACCCATAATGAGGTTGCTACAACCTAGCCTATGAATTCAATGTAGGTTCACACAGGTTGAGAGAAAGATTTGAGAGGACAGAAAGTGACACATGGACAGACAGTGACAATAGCGCTTTGCACAGTCTTGCCTGCATCTAGCTGACCTAGGGAGTAATCATTAGTCCAACAGTTTCAAAAGAGATAATCTATTGTACAAATTCAGGTATGTTTATCCTACATTTTGTTTAGTTTGCTTCCATTTAAAAAAAGATTTTTCAACAGAATCGGTGGAATGAATACACCCTTGATCACACACAAACAATTATCATTCATAGCCACATACAAACAGCTCGTTATATTCCTTCTCCCATCTACGCGCTCTCCTCATCACTTTTTCTCTTCACTTGTGGACTTTCAACAGAATCGGTGGAATGAATACACCCTTGATCACACACAAACAATTAACATTCATAGCCACATACAAACAGCTCGTTATATTCCTTCTCGCATCTACGCGCTCTGCTCTTATCACTTTTTCTCTTCACTTGTGGACTTCAATGCAAAACACATCAGCTTTCTGTGATCAGGTGAAAAAACCTTTCCAAGCCAAACCTTCATATCATAATCGCAGCTAGCTCACCATATTAGCTAAAGTAACATCATAGTCAACATAGCTCATAGAACTAGCGTGTTAGAACCTGATTAATTCTCTGATACTTTGATTGGGTGGGCAACATTCCAGTTCATGCTGCAAGAGCTCTGACAAGTTGGAGGATATCCTCCAGAAGTTGTCATAATTACTGTGTAAGTCTATGGAAGGGGGTGAGAACCATGAGCCTCCTAGGTTTTGTATTGAAGTTAATGTACCCAGAGGAGAACGGAAGCTTTCTGTCCTCTGGTTACACCAAGGTGCTACCCTACGAAGTGCTGTTGAGGCTACAGTAGACCTTCATTGCAAAACTGTGTTTTAATCAATTATTTGGTGACGTGAATATTTTGTATAATTTTATCTAAAAAGGATAACTTTTTTAATGTTTCAGTGTTTTTATGAAAATGTATTAAGGAGGATGGTCCTCCCCTTCCTCCTCTGAGGAGCCTCCACTGATGCACACAATGTCTTGGAACTGTTTCAGAATAGTCAGGCAGGCCAACTCCAAGGGCTTTAAGGCAGTGAATGAACAAAATAAATAAATGGTACACACCCTGATCTGTTTCACCTGTCCTTGTGATTGTCTCCACCCCCCTCCAGGTGTCGCCCATCTTCCTCATTATCCCCTGTGTATTTATACTTGTGTTCTCTGTTTGTCTGTTGCCAGTTTGTCAAGTCAACCAGCGTTTTTGTTCTCAGCTCCTGCTTTTCACAGTCTCTCCTTTTTCTCGCCCTCCTGGTTTTCACTCTTTCCTGTCCTGACTCTGAGCTTGCCTGCCTGACAACTTTGCCTGCCCCTGACCCTAAGCTTGCCTGCCAACCTGTACCTTTGCACCACCTCTGGATTGTTGACCTCTGCCTACCCTGACGCTTAGCCTGCCTGCAATCCGGTACCGTTGCCCCACCTCTGGTTTACTGACCCCTGCCTGCCTTGACCTATCTATTGCTTACCGCTGTTGGATTATTAAACCATTGTCAATTTGGCGTGTCTGCATCTGGGTCTTCCTGATAGTACGAACTGGCCATGGCTGACCCAGCAGACCCGGGCCAGCTGCTCAACGCCATCTCCACCCAAGGAATCACCATCGGTAGGCACGAGGAATTTCTTTGTGGCCTTGTGGAAGGGGTCCAAACGTTAGCTTAACACCTTGACCGGGCATTGGGCAGATTGCTGGAGCAATTCCACAGGTTATCTGGGAGGCCACCTACCATTGGTGGTAACCCCACAGCTGCTAGCAGCGCCGTCTCATTGGTCACTCCACCTTCTCGGGAGCCCCGCTTACCACCTCTGGTGGTAAGCGGGGAATGCTCGAGCACCTGTCGAGCATTTCTAGCACAGTATGTCCTTGTTGTCTGGCTTCAGCCCTTCTCCTTCCCCTCAGATCACTCAAAGATAGCCTACCTCATCACGCTGATGTCCGGGAGGGCTCTCACTTGGGTTACTCGCACCCTTTTTCATGCCATTCTGCTGTGGATAGACCAGTCCAAATCTCTCCGGGTCCTCATTGACTCTGGGGCCGACGAGAGCTTTTTGGACGCTACCCTGATGTCTGAACATCCCCACTCAGCCTCTCTCCATTCCCATGGACGTTAGACCGCTGGATGGGTGCTTTATAGGCCGAGTCACCCACAACACGACTTCCATTAACCTACATGTGTCAGGGAACCACAGCGAGGCTATCCAGTTCCTGCTCATTAAGCTCACTTCAGATTTCCGTGATATTGGGATTCTCCTGGCTCCAGCGACACAATCCCCTCACAATCCCCTCATCAATCCCCTCACCTCACCCAAGGTTCCGTTCACATGGTCTCCAGCTGCTGAATGGGCATTCCGGGACCTCAAACATCACTTCACCACAGCTCCCATCTTGGTTCATCTGGACCCTTCCCACCAGTTCGTGGTGGAGCCCGATGCTTCTGATGTCGGAGTGGGAGTGGTCCTGTCCCAGCGTTCTGCCCGGGACCTCAAGCTACATCCCTGTGCCTTCTTTTCCCACCGACTCAACGCCACGGAAAATAACTATGATGAGGAAAATTGTGAGCTTCTAGTGGTTAAGATGGAGTTGGAAGAATGGAGGCACTGTCTGGAGGGGACGGAACACCCATTCATTGTGTGGACCGACCACAAGAACCTGTAGTATCTCCGCACAGCCAAGCGCCTCAACTCCAGGCAAGCCAGATAGGCCCTGCTGTTCACATCATTCAACTTTTCCCCCTCGTATGGGCCGGGATCCAAGAATGTCAAGCCGGATGCACTGTCCCTCCGCTATAGCCCCATAGGTATCACCCCGTAGCCCGAGACCATCCTTCCCACCTCGTGCCTGGTGATGGCATTCAACTGGGATATAGGGAAACAGGATCGGGAGGCGTAGCGGTCCTAGCCGAACCCGGAGGGGGGGCAGCCTGTCCTCTGGGTTCCACCCCCAGTCTAATGGCCAGTCGGAGCGAGACTACTCTGCACTGCCTGGTCTCCGCCAACCCATTTACATTTACATTTAAGTCATTTAGCAGACGCTCTTATCCAGAGTGACTTACAAATTGGTGCATTCACCTTATGACATCCAGTGGAACAGTCACTTTACAATAGTGCATCTAAATCTTAAAGGGGGGGGGGTGAGAAGGATTACTTATCCTATCCTAGGTTAAAGAGGTGGGGTTTCAGGTGTCTCCGGAAGGTGGTGATTGACTCCGCTGTCCTGGCGTCGTGAGGGAGTTTGTTCCACCATTGGGGGGCCAGAGCAGCGAACAGTTTTGACTGGGCTGAGCGGGAACTGTACTTCCTCAGTGGTAGGGAGGCGAGCAGGCCAGAGGTGGATGTACGCAGTGCCCTTGTTTGGGTGTAGGGCCTGATCAGAGCCTGGAGGTACTGAGGTGCCGTTCCCCTCACAGCTCCGTAGGCAAGCACCATGGTCTTGTAGCGGATGCGAGCTTCAACTGGAAGCCAGTGGAGAGAGCGGAGGAGCGGGGTGACGTGAGAGAACTTGGGAAGGTTGAACACCAGACGGGCTGCGGGGTTCTGGATGAGTTGTAGGGGTTTAATGGCACAGGCAGGGAGCCCAGCCAACAGCGAGTTGCAGTAATCCAGACGGGAGATGACAAGTGCCTGGATTAGGACCTGCGCCGCTTCCTGTGTGAGGCAGGGTCGTACTCTGCGGATGTTGTAGAGCATGAACCTACAGGAACGGGCCACCGCCTTGATGTTAGTTGAGAACGACAGGGTGTTGTCCAGGATCACGCCAAGGTTCTTAGCGCTCTGGGAGGAGGACACAATGGAGTTGTCAACCGTGATGGCGAGATCATGGAACGGGCAGTCCTTCCCCGGGAGGAAGAGCAGCTCCGTCTTGCCGAGGTTCAGCTTGAGGTGGTGATCCGTCATCCACACTGATATGTCTGCCAGACATGCAGAGATGCGATTCGCCACCTGGTCATCAGAAGGGGGAAAGGAGAAGATTAATTGTGTGTCGTCTGCATAGCAATGATAGAAGCTAGCAGCTGGTGTGGGTTGAGTACGCCCGCAACACCCTTCCCTGCTCTGCCAAGGACCTATCTCCGTTTGAGTGTTCCCTGGGATATCAGCCCCCGCTCTTCCCTGAGCAGGAGGAAGAGGTCGGCGTACCTTCTGCCCAGATGTTTGTCCGCTGATGTTGTCGTACCTGGAGGAGAGCCCGGTCGGCCCTCCTCAAGACAACCTCCAGGTATTGACGACAGGCGGATCGCCATCGGATCCCGGCTACCTGGTATCGTCTCGGGCAGAAGGTATGGACATCCACCCGGGTTCTGCCCCCCCAGGTGGAATCCCGCAAACTCTCCCTCCAGTTTATCGGCCTATCTCCAAGATGATTAAATCCTCTGCTGTTCATCTTCTGTTGCCCCGTACCCTTCGTATACATCCCACCTTTCATGTGTCCAGAGTCAACCCTATGTCTCACAGCCCTTTTGTCTTCTGTTTCCAGGTCCACCCCCTCTCCCCCGTCTCATCGACGGCCAACCGGCTTACACGGTGAGGCATCTCCTGAAGGTTCGACCTCGGGGCAGTGGGTTCCAGTACCTGGTTGACTGGGAGGGTAATGGCCCGGGGGAGAGGTGCTGGGTCCCTGCCAGGGACATCCTGGACCCAGGCCTCATTGTGGATTTTCAACGCCCCTGTCAACCAGGTATGAGCCCAGGTAGGACGCCAGGTGGCACCCCTGTCACAAACTGATCTGTTTCACCTGTCCTTCTGATTGTCTCCAACCCCTCCAGGTGTCGCCCATCTTCCCTATTATCCTCTGTGTAATTATACCTGTGTTCTCTGTTTGTCCATTGCCAGTTCGTCTTGTTTGTCAATTCAACCAGCGTTTCTGTTCTCAGCTCAGCCTGTCTGACCACTCTGCCTGCCCCTGCCCCTGACAAAATTGCCATTGTCCACTGTGTATTGGGTTTCGGAGGCTTAAGAATTCCAGTGTTAAATTATTCAGTTACAGGATTCCTTGTGCCCCAACGCTGAAGTATCAGCCTTGCAACTGCATGTATTAGTTTAACCATCAACTAACAGTTTGTATTCTCACACACAGGATAAACAAATTTGATCAAAAATATCTCCAACACTATCCCAGATACAGCAGGTTTATGAGTCTGTAAATACAGATTATGATATAAACATCTAAGTAACTAGATTAACCTTCTTCAATCAGTACACCTGTCACCTTTTTGAAGAGTTTATCAAGAGCATGCATCCAAAGGCACAAGTACAGCAACTGTGTGCAGGATGCTGAATATGTAATGCTGTAATTTTAGCTTCCTACACAGATCATGAGAATGCAAAATGTCTCAGAAGTTAGGCACTCCTTCAGTACAGAGAGAGGTGGCGAAGCTGTGTGAAATTCAACTGTACACTGCCCAGAAAACCTCAAGTGATAAGTATGGGAGAGGCAGAACAATTCTCTGAAGTTAATTGTATTTGTCTTTATTTTTGCGAAGAACAGAAGCAATCCTAGCAGCGATTTTATTTTTTGGGTTCCAGCCAGACCTCCAAAAGAGCTGTTAGGTCTCTGTGTCTACTGAAGCAGGAGGTGTTGGGTTCCATGCGGAAGACACATGTCCCCTGTGTAGGGGCCTGGAGAAACATTAGCCACTCAGAGAGAGAAGAGAGGTGAGTCTAGGGTCAGTCCCCAATGGTACAGTACATATTCAATTAAAACACTAACTAGGTATCTGTCCATCTGACAATCTGCACATCTTTTCATCTATCCGTCTGGTCATCTGCCCATCTGTCCTCCTCTCCGTCTGTCCCCCATCTGCCCCTCCCTCTTTCTGTCTGCCTCTTTGTCTGTCTGTCTTCCTGTCTGTGTAATACAGTGGCAAGAAAAAGTGTCAACCCTTTTTTAATTACAAAATTACAAAAGACTTAGATGAAGGTCAGATCAAATTTTCTGACCAATTTATGCAGAAATCCAAGTAATCCCAAAGGGTTCACATACTTTTTCTTGCCACTGTACATCCAGAGGTACCATGTAATTATGCTGACTTTATCCAAGGTAATTACGCAAAGTCTTCCCAATGCACACACCTGATTAGGAGAGGACTCTTACAAAGGGAGTTTTCCAATGCAACCACTCTACATGAGAATCCACACAGAAGCAGTCAGTACCCACATGAAGTACCAGATAAGTATGGAGTGGCATTGGTGCTGGGGACTGTCATCCCACGGGAACGTGCTTGTCTGTCAGTCACTGCTGCGGCACCCTGTTGCTGTCTGGGTGGGGAAAAAAGGATTGATTTATTTACAGCGGTGCAGAAACAACAGTACCAAAATGTGCTCAAACGACCGTGGACGTGCTTCATGAGCCCCACAAAGCATTATGTACACTGAGTTATTAAAGAAACTGCCATTTAGGGGTGATAGTCGTGACAGGGACATGAGGGATAGATAGCAAGCAGAGAGGAGGTTATAAAAAGCCTCTCAATGAGAGCAACGTCTTCTCTCTCTCGCTTTTCTTTCCTTGCACCCTCTCAGGTACAGGGTGACAAAAGAGCGCTGACAGTGAGGCACGTGCTACTGGAGCCATTCTGTATTGATTATGTCTCCCATTCAACACTGAATGGTTCGGATCTGCTACAGAACAATGGAGAGGAAATAGTCTGTTATTGTGGAGGGTTGGTGAAAAGGACTAGGAGAGACAGCCAATGAAAGACACACACAGAGACTAGAGAGAGAGAGAGAGAGAGAGAGAGAGAGAGAGAGAGAGAGAGAGAGAGAGAGAGAGAGAGAGAGAGAGCACAAAAGGTAGAGAAAGGGGTTCTGAAGAACGAGAGAGAGGAGAGGAAGACAGTGATTGCCTGTGAAGATGGAGGCCCAGAGAACATAACACATGAGTTTCCTGAATGTAGGTCATCAATTCAGAAATGTATGTCAGTGTGTGAACTGTGAAGAACAGGGAGCCCGACTTCAAAGATCAGAGGAGAGAGAGGGGCAGAGGGAGAAAGAGAACAACAGGGAGGGAGGAGGGGAGAGCAGCAACAGAGAAATAAAGGGAAGTGAAGCATGGTTTGACAGATTGATTGACCTGTTAATTATTTATAGACCTATAGGCGTTCTCGATAGTGTACCGTATGCTTGAGTGATTCAATGCTGGACAGCAGCATTCTGTAGTTACATTACAGTACCACCATTGTCACTATAGCATAGTAAAACATAGAAATGCTATCAGCTCATGTGGGGGAAAGTGATAGTATTGGTGTGATGTAAGTGAAGGGTATGTGCATGTTACAGTTGTTTCCCACATGAGAAAAGCTGAGACCAAATCTGAGGATTAAAACTCCTTCCCATGAATTCCCAAGACTAAAGCCATATACTGTGAGAAAGATCAGTTCAGTTAAACTAAGTCTCTCAGTCTAATACTCCCTTCACTGCAGCACTGCTTGGTCAAAGCATCTGAACACCCTCCATCCACCTCTCCCCTCCCTCCCCAATTCCTCTTTCACTACATCTCATTCTGACCTTCCTGTTCTCTCCCTCCCACTTCCTCTGTACCCTTGATGTCTCCCTGAATCTCCCCTCTTTCCCTCCCCTGCATCCTCTCTTCCCAATCTTTCTCAATGCCCCTATTCCCCAGCATGCCCTCCTTTCTCTCCCTCTCTTCTCACTCTTCTCTTTTTAACTTTATATCCCTCTTTCTGGGGTTGGCAGCACCTGGTCCAGACTAATCCCCAGTGGGTTTATCTGAGGGGAAAACGTACAACGAGGGAGAGAGACAGAGACGCAGAGGGAAGGCTATGCTTTTCAAGCTGATCAGACTCACCAGCAATCTGCTGGAAATATAAACACACGCATAAACAAATGAATCAAAATGACAGATTAGACTAGACTCGAGTGTGTATTCATAGTGAGCATGTATGACAGTGGGGAGGACAGCTCATAATAATGGCTAGAAAGGAATGAATGGAATGGCATCAAACCATGTGTTAGATGTAATGGACACCATTCCACTGATTCCGCTCCAGCCATTACCATGAGCCCATCCTCCCCACTGAATGTGCAACCAACCTCCTTTGATGTATGAGAGTGGTTTGGCCCATTCCATTAACTGCAAAACCGCTTTCCATAGAGAATGTGGCTGCGCCCTACAGGCAGTGAAGAGAACTCACTGCTATCGACACTATATCAAATGAAATCAATGTGCGAATAGTGTAGACCTTACAGTGAAATGCTTACTTACAAGCCCTTAACCAACAATGCAATTAAGAAAAATAAGTGTTCAGAAAGTATTTTCTAAAATAAACTGAACTAAAAAACACTAAATAATTTTAAAAAATAGCAACAATAAAATAACAGTAACGAGGCTATATACAGAGGGTACCGGTACAGAGTCAATGTGCAGAGCACAGGTTAGTTGAGGTAATTGAGTTAATACAGTTGAAGAAGGAAGTTTACATACACGTTAGCCAAATACATTTCAACGCAGTTTTTCACAATTCCTGACATTTAATCCTAGTAAAAAATTCCCTGTCTTAGGTCAGATAGGATCACCACTTTATTTTAAGAATGTGACATGTCAGAATAATAGTAGAGAGAATGATTTATTTCAGATTTTATTTCTTTAATCACATTCCCAGTGGGTCAGAAGTTTACATACACTCAATTAGTATTTGGCAGCATTGCCTTTAAATTATTTAACTTGGGTCAAACGTTTAGGGTAGCCTTCCACAAGCTTCCCACAATAAGTTGGGTGAATTTTGGCCCATTCCTCCTGACAGAGTTGGTGTAACTGAGTCAGGTTTGTAGGACTCCTTGCTCGCACAAACTTTTTCAGTTCTGCCCACAAATCTTCTATAGGATGAGGTCAGAGATTTGTGATGGCCATTCCAATACCTTGACATTGTTGTCCGTAAGCCATTTTCCACAACTTTGGAAGTGTGCTTAAGGTCATTGTTCATTTGGAAGACCCATTTGCGACCAAGCTTTAACTTCCTGACTGATGTCTTGAGATGTTGCTTCAATATATCCACATATTTTCCCCCTCCTCATGATGCCATCTATTTTGTGAAGTGCACCAGTCCCTCTTGCAGCAAAGCACCCCCACAACATGATGCCGCCACCACCGTGCTTCACGGTTGGGATGGTGTTCTTCGGCTTGCAAACATCTCCTTTTTCCTCTAAACATAATGATGGTCATTATGGCCAAACAGTTCTATTTTTGTTTCATCAGACCAGAGGATGTTTCTCCAAAAAGTACGATCTTTGTCCCCATGTTTAGTTACAAACCGTAGTCTGGCTTTTTTTATGGCGGTTTTGGACAAGTGGCTTCTTCCTTGCTGAGTGGCCTTTCAGGTTATGTCAATATAGGACTCGTTTTACTCTAAATATACATACTTTTGTACCTGTTTCCTCCAGCATCTTCACATGGTCCTTTGCTGTTATTCTGGAATTGATTTGCTCTTTTCGCACCAAAGTACGTTCATCTCTAGGAGACAAAGCCGGAGCGGTATGACGGCTGCGTGGTCCTATGGTGTTTATACTTGCGTACTATTGTTTGTACGATGAACCAGACTTGTGGAGGTCTACAGTTTTTTTTCTGAGGTCTTGGCTGATTTCTTTTGTTATTCCCATGATCTCAAGCAAAAAAGCACTGAGTCTAAAGGTAGACCTTGACATTTATCCACAGGTACACCTCCAATTGACTCAAATGATGTCAATTAGCTGACCAGAAGCTTCTAAAGCCATGACATAATTTCCTGAAATTTTACAAGCTGTTTAAAGGCACAGTCAACTTAGTGTATGTAACTTCTGACCCACTAGAATTCCGCTACAGTGTATTAATAGTGAAATAATCTGTCTGTAAACAATCTGTAAATAACATGCCAAAACTATAGTTTGTTAACAAGAAATTTGTGGAGTGCTTGAAAAACTAGTTTTAATGACATACAACCTAAGTGTATGTAAACTTCCGACTTCAACTGTATATACATGTTTGTAAAGTGACTATGGATATATAATTAACAGAATAGCAGCAGCATAAAAATGGGAGTAAGTGGGGGGAGGGGGGAGGGGTCAATGCAAATAGTATGGATAGCCATTTGATTAGCTGTTCAGGAGTATTATGGCTTGGGGGTAGAAACTGTTAAGAAGCTTTTTGGACCTAGACTTGGTGCTCCGGTACTGCTTGCTGTGCGGTAGCAGAGAGAACAGTCTACGACTAGGGAGGCTGGAGTCATTGGCAATTTTTAGGACCTTCCTCTGCCTGCTATACAGGTCCTGGATGGCAGGAAGTTTGGCCCTAGTGATGTAATAGGCGTTGTCGTGCCCTCTTCACGACTGTCTTGGTGTGTTTGGAGCATGATAGTTCCTTGGTGATGTGGACACCAAGGAACTTGAAGCTCTCAACCTGCTCCACTACAGCCCCATCGATGAGAATGGGGGCGTGCTCGGCCCTCCTTTTCCTGTAGTCCACAATCATCTCCTTTGTCTTGATCATGTTGAGGGAGAGATTGTTATCCTAGCACCACACTGCCAGGTCTCTGACCTCCTCCCTATAAGCGGTCTCATCATTGTCGGTGATCAGGCCTACCACTGTTGTGTCTTCAGCAAACTTAATGATGGTGTTGGAGTGGTTCTTGGCCATGCAGTGATGGGTGAACAGGGAGTACAGGAGTGTACTGAGCACGCAACCCTGAGGGGCCCCAGTGTTGAGGATCAGCATGGCAGATGTGTTGTTACCTACCCTTACCACCTGTGGGTAGCCTGTCAGGAAGTCCAGGTTCCAGTTGCAGAGGGAGGTGATTAGTCCCAGGGTTCTTAGTTTAGTGGTGAGCTTTGTGGGCACTGTGTTGAACGCTGAGCTGTAGTCAATGAATAGCATTCTCATATAGGTGTTCCGTTTGTCCACGGCCTAGGAACCCACTGTTCCTAGGCCGTCATTGAAAATAAGAATTTGTTCTTAACTGACTTGCCTAGGTAAAAAAAATATAATACATCCATTTAAGTCACACTAACACTGTGAGAGAACATCAAATCCCAACCAGAGACGTAGAAAATGGGTATTAAATGTAAACACATGACTGTAAGTCGGTTTGGATAGAAGTGTCTGCTAAATGGCACATATATATATGATATATTAGAGACGGGATTGAGATGCAGATGTAATGTGTCTAAAAGCAGTATAGTCACACAGACTGAATAAATAATGAACCGTGGCCATAAGGAGATTAGCCGGAGGCATGGCAGCCGTTTCAGTTCAAGGAAGGAAGATCTGCCTGGTATCAGCCGGCCTGGCAGCACATCTGAGTGGGGGGGGCTCTATCTCATTGTCCTATGGCAGCGACACTGCATGAGCCAGCAGTGGTGCCGTGTCTCAAATGGCTCCATAACCAAAGGCTGCCATGGGTGAGTGGGTGGGTGGCAGAGGCTGGGTAGCAAGCTGGTGCCAAGGCTGGCCTGGCAGCGGCCACTGGGCTGGAGTGGTGAAGTGGAAGTGGCACTACCAAGGAGGAATATCACAGCACATATGGGCAGTGAGTGGCCCTCTGTCCACTGTCAACAGGGGCCAAACCTTTTAAATTAATCTAGAATCCATTTGTCCTCTTCATCGACACGTATCTTACAACAATTCATACAAATTCACATAACTCATCCGTCTTGTACGAACCTCATATTTTCCAAGTTGCAACCATCAGCAAAAATATAGCCTACTTGGCTATATAGCTGAATTACATCATTAGGTCACATTCTCCTGTAATTCTCCACATTCTCCATTACTCCCTGAGGAGTTGTACACTCTGGGGGAAAAAAAGGGTTCCAAAAGGGTTCTTTGGCTGTCCCCATAGGAGAACCCTTTTTGGTTCCATGTAGAAACTTTGTAGGTTCCAGTAATAACCATTTTTAGATCCAGGTATAACCCTTTAGGGTTCCATGTAACCCACAAAGGGTTCTACCCAGAAACAAAATGGGTTCTACTTGGAACCAAAAAGGGTTCAGCCGAAAAACCCTTCAAGATTCTAGATAGCACCTTTATTTCTAAGAGTGTACGGTACCGTATGTACTGTATCATTAGAAACAAGTCTGTCAAGGAGAAAAGCACGGAACCGCCTACGTATAATCAGAATAATTACTGAGATCTTTGTCTGATGATACGTGAGAAGAGAACATAATACACAGTATGAAAAACAGAGCTGACTTCTACACTGTGTTCCGTGATGTACATGTCACGGCTTCCGCTAAAGTTGGTGCCTCTCCTTGTTCGGGAAGCGTTCGGCGTTCACGTCAACGGCTTTCTAGCCTCCACCGATCTACATTTCTTTTTCCATTTGTTTTGTCTGTACACACCTGGTTCCCATTACGTTTGAATTATTTCCCTATTTATCCCTCTGGAGCCATCATGGTTTTGTGCGTGTTTATTGTTGTCAGTTGTCTCGTTTATGTGATTCTGGATTTTTGTTCTCCTTGTTGGAAGATTATTTTGAGTAAAGTTACTATTATTACTACCCACATCACCTAGACTCTGACAGTACATTACATCTTACTTACATACTAAAATACTAGGCTATATGAAAGGCAGAACAAAATGGTGAAAATCAATCTTAAAAAGCATCACAATATTGTATTGCATTGTATTGTCAACGCAACCAAAACAATCACGTTCAAATACAACATTTTTGCAAAAGGTCAAAAGCGTTCATTCACATCACTCTTGGCAAAAGCTTCAAGTACAAATGAAGGCATAGATATATTTTTTCAACCATATTCAATCGTAAACATTAAGTATATGGAATGGTTTTGATTTCTGGTCAAATAGATGGAAAATGGGTCTGAGAAAACATCTACCAGAAAAAGTCTTAAAAGGTATTAGAAATACATTTAACACACAAAATTGTTAAAGACCCATTCCAACCAATATCAACACTTATATTTAGTTTTGAAGAAATTATCTGCCTGAAACATTGCCTTGTAATTGATATCAACTTCTGTTATTAATTATTAAATGATTAAAACTCGTAATTCTGTTACCAAATCAGTAACCGAATTGCTGCAATTGAACATGCTACAATGGGAAATCATAGTAGTCACAAACACAGTTGGGTCACCTGCTACTGTCCTCTTTTCCACTGCCATACTGTTATGTTCCCTCTTTATGCCTTCTGGTTGTCAAAGCGAGGTTCTCTCTCTCGCTCTTTCATCTGGTGGTCCAAGCGAGGCTCTCTCTCACTCTAGTAAATGTGTTTTTGTGCAAATTGTTCAAAGTAGTCATTGTGCTAAGAGTTGTATGGTCTGTTTTTGGCATGCATTTTAAAGTGAAAAATGTAGTATTGCGTTGTGTAATATAATAGTCTATGAATTGACTTGATATTCATGCTAATGACAGCTGTAATGACATTTGAAACACAAACTGTTTCTGTGAAGCACTTTCTGCTTGCTGACTCCATTCGCACTCTTTTGTCATCCGTTTTATGCAGGTCTCTATTACCATGAGGGCAATAGGTCTTTACAATGCACATGTGCACATTAGCTACCATAATAGCCATTCTATAGCAGTCATGGCGAGCACAGGGGGGGCAATTTTTGCTTGGAAACGTGACTACTGTCGCTCTGGAAATGCAAAGTGACTTGAATATCTTGAGAAAATGTGACTCTACAACACAGCGTCAAGTGTAGTCTCCATGGTAAACTAGCCTCCACACATACACAGATGCACTCTCACACAAGCACGTGAGCATGCACACATATTAGGATGATCCTGGGTGACTGCCAGTCGAAGAAGAGGACAGTAACACACACTTCCAAAAGTACATGCGAACACTCACTAACAATACCTAAAGAGAAAATGGAAATTTGATTCAAACCATAATAATAATAATAATAATAAACTCAGCAAAAAAAGAAACGTCCTCTCACTGTCAACTGCGTTCATTTTCAGCAAACTTAACATGTGTAAATATTTGTATGAACATAAGATTCAGCAACTGAGACATAAACTGAACAAGTTCCTCAGACATGTGACTGACAGAAATGGAATAATGTGTGAACAAAGGGGGGGGGGGGTGTCAAAGTAACAGTCAGTATCTGTTGTGGCCACCAGGTGCATTAAATACTGCAGAGCATCTCCTCCTCATGGACTGCACCAGATTTGCCAGTTCATGCTGTGAGATGTTACCCTACTCTTCCACCAAGGCACCTGCAAGTTCCCAGACGTTTGTGGGGAGAATGTCCTTAGCCCTCACCTTCCGACCCAACAGGTCCCAGATGTGCTCAATGGGATTTAGATCCGGGCACTTCGCTGGCCATGGCAGAACACTGACATTCTTGTCTTGCAGGAAATCACGTACAGAATGAGCAGTACGGCTGGTGGCATTGTCATGCTGGAGGGTCATGTTAGGATGAGCCTGCAGGAAGGGTACCACATGAGGGAGGAGGATGTCTTCCCTGTAATGCACAGCGTTGAGATGCCTGCAATGACAACAAGCTCAGTCCGATGGTGTTGTGACACACCTCCCAAGACCATGACGGACCCTCCACCTCCAAATCGATCCCGCTCCAGAGTACAGGCCTCGGTGTAACGCTCATTCCTTCGACAATAAACGTGAATCTGACCATCACCCCTGGTGAGACAAAACCACGACTCTTCAGTGAAGAGCAATTTTTGCCAGTCGTCTGGTCCAGCGACGGAGGGTTTGTGCCCATAGGCGACGTTTTTGCCGGTGATGTCTGGTGAGGACCTGCCTTACAACAGGCCTACAAGCCCTCTGTCCACCCTCTCTCAGCCTATTGCGGACAGTCTGAGCACTGATGGAGGGATTGTGCGTTCCTGGTGTAACTCGGGCAGTTGTTGTTTCCATCCTGTACCTGTCCCGCAGGTGTGATATTCGGATGTACCGATCCTGTGCAGGTGTTGCTACACGTGGTCTGCAACTGTGATGACGATCAGCTGTCCGTCCTGTCTACCTGTAGCGATGTCTTAGGCGTCTCACAGTACAGACATCGCAATTTATTGCCCTGGACACATCTGAGGTCCTCATGCCTCTTTGCAGCATATCGAAGGCATGTTCACGCAGATGAGCAGGGACCCTGGGCATCTTTCTTTTGGTGTTTTTCGTAACTGTGACCTTAATTGCCTACCGTCTTTAAGCTGTTAGTGTCTTAACGACCGTTCCACAGGTGCATGTTCATTAATTGTTTATGGTTCATTGAACAAGGATTTTTACGAATTATCTTTGAAAGACAGGGTCCTGAAAAAGGGACGTTTCTTTTTTTGCTGGTTTTAATCATAATTTGGGGGTTGCTTATATTTGTCCTGTTTCAGATGTGTAATGGAAATGTGATTTTTGCATAACCCAACTCCCCTTGAGACACCTGCAGGGAGTGGGATCACGGCCATGGTCACCATTGTCCAGCACCCTTGGAACAATTAGGGTTATGTGCCCTTCACAAGGGTACAGCTGGAGGTTTTGGCCTTATCGGTCCGGGATTTAAACCAGCAACCCTCCGGTTATACTCTAACCTCGAGGCTATACCTGATGTCCAACCCCATCACCCCGTTTATCCAACCCTGGAGAAGCATGATAAATCATCTCATGGATTTGACTGATCCATTTCTGATCCAACTCTGTTCCATTTCTTTTTCAGATTGAAATGTTATTTTTTGGCTTCACTATTGTCTGGATCAGTGGATTTTCAAAAAGACCATCACACTGTTTATTCACCACAGTACAGTACATCATGATGGAACAGATAGAATCTTCACAATACTTCCCTCTTCGGCCAAGTTTCATTCATACACACACCTACATGTTTTATAACAACCTAGCTGGAACACAGCCTCCTAGTATTCATGTTCCCCAGCCAAACAACACAGAGCACTAGATCCGGCTCTTGGTGAGTTAAGAAGAATGCTATGTCTCTCCAACTCCCCCATCAAGGTTGCGAATCGACAAACTTGTTGAATGTATTTGAGGATTTTTTTGGTTGTGTTTCGGATTATGCTGTGCTCAAAAGAAATTTAAAAAGCACAAATATCATAGCTTCACTGTCCAAATAAAAAAGGATGGAGTGTACGCCTGAACATGAGCGCATATAATGCACATGTGAATCTTTCAAGGAAATCAGCCACATCATTTCAGCCAGCTCTGATGACTGTAATCTGCAGCACTGAGCACCTCCATAACAAGCACTGTACCCACCATATTATCCACTTCTAAAACTACAGGGAGATGACCATGCTTTTGACAAGCAGCCATGATGAAGACTCATTGATTGTTTTTTCTCTATGGATCCTCCATTGACATTAATAAAACTGCCAATCTTGCGAGGAACAGAAATGATACTACACAGATGAGCCATTACTGTTTCACACTGGACCTGTGCGCAAGCTCAATTTCAAATGTTCTAAAATCTTTCATGTAGCATGTATACATTTTGTAGACATGTGCAAAATAATTTGCTTGTCCTATCCATCGCCCAGTTTCAGCCACGTCACAATTGCAATGTCATAAAAACAACAAGGAGGACAAAGACACCCTTCACATAATTAAAATGCCCCTATTGTCATGGCATGTTCAATGGAACGCAGATTTTAAAACTCTGATGTGTTTCGGCAGCATGGCCTTTGTCAGAGCAATTTCCCTTATGAAGGCCATGCTACCAAAATGTGTCAGTTGTAAAATATTTTTTTCCGTTGAACATGCCATAACAATAAAGGCATTTTAATTATATGACCAATGGCTTGGTCCTCCTTGTTTTTTGATGACCAATCAACCCATTTACCAAAGAACATCTATTATCTATCAAATACCTACTATTGTGTACCCAAGCAGTGCTTCCACTTCTAATTTTTCTCCAAAATTGTGATTCTTTCTCCCCCTTCGACGCCAGCACAGACATAAACATACGCACACGTACACACACGTACACACACGTACACACACACACGTACACACGTACACACACACACACACACACACACACACACACACACACACACACACACACACACACACACACACACACACACACACACACACACACACACACACACACACACACACACACACACACACACACACACACACACACACACACACACACCAAACCCTAGAGTGAGTCAGCTTTGCAATTGCTTGACCTGTCAGAACAATGTATTTTCAGACTGGTGGCTGAAGCTGCTGAAGAAACATGAAGAGACATGACTGTGTGTGTGTGTTTTTTTGTTTTACTATCCTTGTGGGTACCAGAAGTCCTCACAAGGAAAAATGTTATTTTAGGCTCAGGGGTTAGGGTTAAAATGAAGGTTAGGGTTACAATTAAGGTTGGGGTTGAGCTTAGGTGTTATGGTTAGGTTAAAGAGTTAGATATACAGTGGGGCAAAAAAGTATTTAGTCAGCCACCAATTGTGCAAGTTCTCCCACTTAAAAAGATGAGAGAGGCCTGTAAGTTTCTTCATAGGTATACTTCAACTATGACAGACAAAATAAGGGAGAAAAATCCAGAATATCACATTGTAGAATTTTTTATTAATTTATTTGCAAATTATGATGGAAAATAAGTAAAAAATAAAAAATAAAAAATCCTACAATGTGATCTTCTGGATTTTTTTATTCTCATTTTGTCTGTCATAGTTCTGTGTGTGTGTGTGTGTGTGCCTGCTTGTGTGTGTATGTGTGTGTGCGCGCACGCTGGGTCTGGCACAGTGCCCCACTGTGGGGAATGTAGGCCAGACGCTTCCTGTGCGTTCCCCGAGTCTGTCCCCAGCCAGCCAGGCCGGGAAGGAGCCTCTGTGCTGCCCAACTTCATGCCTGACAATGGACCGCTTTCATCCATCTGCACACCCCCCCACCCCCAGTCTGCGCCTATTTGTGTGTGTGTGTGTGTGTGTGTGTGTGCATATTTTGTTATATAAACATTTTTGGTGTTAGCAACAAGTACCTTAGCGTGCAGCATAAATACTGTAAATCCCTACCCCACGTTGATTGCCAGATTAAAGGCTATACAGTATTTTAATGTTTTCATACAGTACCAGTCAAAAATATGGACACACCTACACACCTACACATTTAAGCTGGTTGAGAGATTGCCAAGAGTGTGCAAAGCTGTCATCAAGGCAAAGGGTGGCTACATTGAAGCATCTCAAATACAAAATATATTTTGATTTGTTTAACACTTTTTTGGTTACTACATGACTCCATATATGTTATTTCATAGTTTTGATGTCTTCACTGTTATTCTACAATGTAGAAAATAAAGAAAAACCCTCGAATGAGTTGGTGTCCAAACTTTTGACTGGTACTGTATATCAATGTAAATTTTGCCATTTTCCATATTGATCATTTCTGTCTTGAAATCCATTTGTTGTCTTTATTCTGTTAGCTGAAAGTGAAGCCATCCCTATTTCCAACCTGTGATAGTGCTTTTACTCTTGACACAACCATGCTCACCTGAGCTTAGCGTAGCAATTCCCTTAAAGATGGTAAAGAAAGCCTTATATTCACTGCTGTGCTCAGAGGTGAAATCCATATTTCTCAGATCTTTCTGCCTCTTCTGTTGAGAGGAACAAAAGCAAGCCCCTTTTTACCTTCTTTTCTTGACATCTTTATGAATATTTCTGCAACAATGCTGCCCAATCTCAAGGAATTACCCTTGGTGGGGTATTCACAGCAGGGTGGTGTTTCCGTTGCCATTTCAGTCCCTTTCTATACTGTGCCAAAAAATGTTGTATTTACATGCTAATAATCGTCATCACATGGTTCTTACACGTTACAACTGTTATACTAGTTTACTCAGTGTTACACCAGTTTAATAACAGCTTAAACTTTACAAACCATAGGTCAGTCGGTCAGTCCATCTTATATCCTGCATCACCACAAACAGTGCGTTGACAGTGTAGCGTGTTCGCCGTATGAACAAATGGACAAACGGAGATCACAGACAGACAGCACATTTCTGTTCGTCCCCTGATGCTTGTGCTGACGTTATTATCTGCTATCAGGAGGAGCTACCAGGGTTACCTATCAGTAGGCCTCTGGTAGGGAGGAATGCCAACCAATCTACTGAATTGAGGATGAGGTCGGGAAGGAAGCCAGCATGGGAGAACGTTGTCACCTCCCGCAGGCTCACTGTCGGGAGAGCGTCTCTTTCGCTCTCTCTCTTTCAATTGTTGTCATCATTATGGGAGCTTAAGGCCAAATCCTCCAGAGACATGCACAAAACTCAAAGTTATACAGGAGTAGGTGATGTAAATCATGCATTGATGTCAATGGGAGAAGTTATGAGTCTGCCCTTACTGAATAAAGTTAACTCAGGTAACAGTACAATACATACTGTAATGCTGATCCATATCATAGTTTATCCCGAGATGAGGTCTCAAAATAGACAAACTTCAAAGGGTTCCTAGTCCTTTACTTTTGTAATATAATAATAATAATATATGCCATTTAGCAGACGCTTTTATCCAAAGCGACTTACAGTCATGTGTGCATACATTCTACGTATCCATGCTCTACCAACTGAGCTACAGAAGGACACAACATACCCTATTATTCAATGGTTTAGAAACGAATGATTTAAATATTTTCAGATAACCATTTGGATAGCAGAATGTTTCTTGACAGAGGTATTGCCTAAAAATATTATCAAAGTTATTATCAAACAAAAGGCTGAAATATTTGTCCTTGTGGTGAACTGGTTCTAAATAACATTTGATGATAAATAAAAAGACATAATCGACTTGGATTTGGAACTTTGGGAACAACCGCCACTGAAAAATGTATGCGTATCGGCAAGGTGATTCAAAAATCCTTAAAAGTTCATTGTTTCTTTTATAACAGATGACAGAGCAATTGATCTCAGTGGCACTTGTCCCACAATAATTAACATTGTTACAAATCGATAGAGGAATTCACTGGAGAGCCTGAAGTCAAATCAGGCCATTTGTCATCAGTCAAGTCAACAGCAGTGACCTTACCTCCTCCAAGACTGTGTGTGGTGACTAATAACGTTAATGGCTGACAATGGGTTCAGGTATTATGTGTCACATACTGTAGAATGAAAAACATTGGTCTACATTAAATACTTTGTGCATACCTGTTGGAGGAAATTATAGTTGAAATGATTAATTATTTATACATTTATTTAAGAACCATTTATTTTAATACTATTATGTTATGGTATGAAATGTATGGGTTCTTGGTTAAGCTGTTACTGAAAATGTAAGTAAAACAAATTAAGTGTCTGTACCTTGCGGGAAAGGGAGAAGCAGGACATATCTTTTCAGACAGATAAGAAGGTTTGTTTTATGTTCCATTAGTGGAGAAAAGTTTATCTTTTAGACTGGAATGTTTGTTTTATGAGGGGAGACAAAGACATCTCCAGACCTGAAGACACTGCGCTATTGTGTGGATCGGAGAGAGTGTGAGAAACTGATGATGTCATTTTATGTTCTCTCTTTAAAATGTAAGGTTCTTTGTATTTTTGGTCAGTACTCATCAAGAATAATGCTGAACTTGTTTTTAAGACTGGTCTCTTGCTATTTCCTGCGAAATTATAAACTTACAACTTATTATGAAATAGATAAGAGTGTGAATTTGGTTTTGGCTGCAAAACATATAGGAATTTAGAATTCCTCTAACAATTGGTCCTTTGATCCCGGATCTAAATACCCCTCCCTGTTATCTGGAGGTAGTACGCTGAAAATCGGGGACGGACGGGAGACACTGGTTTAATGAAAAGTCCTGGCCTCCGAATTGAGGTTAAAATTCAGGCCGGCGTATTATAACATAAATCAGGGAGGGTGACTAGATACAACGAACATTGCTTTCCCAGTCGGCGATAAGGTCAGTAAACTTTATTCTTGATTAAAGGGGAATGACTTAAAATTATCATAGGGTGGATTTAAGTTGTTCTCAGATTGAAAGTCAACTCTACAAATAGGCTATGCTTGGAGCGACATTTTAGTTCAAAGTCCTATAGGAACAGTGACTTACTGTATATTCCTACAGTGATCACTGTATACGGGTGAAAACTAGTATCAGATCGAGCGATGAATGGATGGGGGGGGGGGGGGGGTCTTTCCCGGTTTTTAGTAGTCTGTGTTCTTGATAGTGAAAAGTGATTGTGTGGTTGAGGTTCCGGGGAAGAAATGGAACAGGTGATTTTATACCATCAGCTTTCAAGAATAGACACTGCAGGATTGGTTTTGGGACTGGCCTCGGTCCATTTGTTTTGGGTCAACTTTACAAGTAGGCTATGTTTGGAGCGTCATAGTTTAAGTCAAAAGACCTATCGGAACAGTGATTACTGTATACGGGGGGAGTTAAATGTCAGATTGAACAATGTATCCAGCGGAAAGACAGAACAAGTGACCCCATAGATATATAGATCTTGCTAATAGACACTGCAGGTTGGTGGTCTTTATTTAGATTATGGGGAACAATTGAGTTGCTTTTCCGTTGGTCATTTTCAATCAACTCTACAGATTAAGCTATATTTAGGGCGACATTTTAGTTCAAAGTCCTATAGGAACAGTGATTACTGTATATTCCTAGTGATCGCTGTATACGGGTGAAAACTAGTGTCAGATTGAACGACGAGTGGACGGAGACTCTTGAGACTCTGTCTATTTGTCCTCGGTCAACCCTACAAGTAGGCTGATTTGGAGCGACAATCTTAGCAGAAGTCCTATGGGAACAGTAATGTATTGTATACGGGTGAGACGTAATGTCAGACTTTAGGAGATGAGGATTCCAATAAAGAGATATTAACCATAAGGTGTTAAATATTGGAATTACTAGGAGTGAGTAGATAAGGATTCCAATAAAGAGAAATTAACATAAAGTGTTGAAGATTGGAATTATTAGGAGGGGCAGGAATTTATGATAATGGGTAGTAATCCCTCTAAACTGCTTTCTGAAGAGACGGAAGATTACCGTTACATGAAACAAAAAGATTGAAGGAATGTAGATTTCTGTCCTAAATGGGAAAAAAGGTATGGTTTTGACGGACGCCTAGATGTCGAAAAGTTAGAATCCCTTATAAAATAGATACAAAGGGAGCGAGATGAATGAGAATCCTAAACTGAGGGAAAACGTTGGGTGTCTAAATTGGGGCTATTTTCTGTTGTCTAGATGTCGGAGTAACAAATACAGATAACTGCAAAAATGGGTATATTTGCGGAGAGTCTCAGTCAATTTCATAGCGCTGGTGGTATAGTGGTGAGCGCAGCAGTTTTACCAACGGCAATCCACGGTTCGGTTCCCAGCTGAGGCGGTTAACTAAAACTGATATTAGAGTGAAATTCACCGATTTGCATGTTTTGCCATTGTTTGTCTAAATATAACTGAACGTTTATTATGTGTTTTAGATTGAATACATTTTGTTAAAAAAGAAGGCATTAAAAATAATGGCGAGACAATTAAGGTAATACGCTATTTTGCCCAAAATGATCTGGTGGAATAATGTATTGAGATGGGAGTCGTATTTAACCTGTTACTCCTACCCCCTACTTTTTCGAACATTCTGTTAAAAATCGCGCAACATTTCAGCGCCCTGCTGCTCATGCCAGGAATATAGTATATGCATATGATTAGTATGTGTGGATAGAAAACACTCAGACGTTTATAAAACTGGTTAAATCACGGCTGTGACTATAACAGAACGTGCGTTGAATCGAAAAGCGCAGGAAAATCTGATCACTGAAAATGGAAATATATATCCATCTGCCATTTCAACCCATTGATAAAGGCGAACCACAATAAATGGGGCTGAGGTTGCAATACCTACAGCTTCCACACGATGTCAACAGTCTTGTCATTTGCCTAGGCTTTGTTTCTTGGTCAAACGAAGAAGAGACAAGCCATTTCTTCAGGTCTCCGACCGGATATTTTGGTTGAGATTTACCCGGACATTATTTCCAGACGGACAGCTAAAGAATATACATCGCCTCGTGATCAAATTGGTCGCTTATTAACTTGTTGGAGACTAGGGTTCCAATTTTGGAACACCCCCCCCCCACGTTCAGCTGGAAGGTGGCGCATGGAACGCAAAAATATTCCTAAAAATATTTAACCTCCACATGTTAACAAGTCCAATGGCTCAAATGAAAGATAAACACCTTGTTTATCTACCCAGCAAGTCAGATTTCTAAAATGTTTTACGGCGAAAACATAGCACATATTTATGTCAAACCACCACCGAAGACACAGCTAATTTGCATAGCCAAGTTTTAAAAAAGATGCAATCAACAAACGCAGGATTAAAAGAAAAATAATGCACTAACCTTTTGAAATCTTCATCAGATGACAGTAATATAACATGTTACACAGTACATTTATGTTTTTTTCAATAATATGCTATATATATCCATAAATCTCTGTTTACAATGATGCATCGTTCAAAAAATGCTACTCAAATGTCCTGAGAAATGACGATAGCTCCGGCAGATAACGTCAGCTAACAAGGAATACACATCATAAACTTTGACTAAATATGCATGTTCTACATATATATAGTTAGATACACTTCTTCTGAATGCAATCGCTGTGTTACATTTATTTTTAACGTTACAGGTTTCGTTCACTAGGCCATACTATGAGTCGGCGCTCAAAAAGTAGCATTATGGCTCCTCTATCTTGGAGTCCACATAAACCCAAATTTACCACATAAATATTCCCTTACCTTTGCTGTTCTTCCATCAGAAGACCTGGAAGGAATTATACTTACCAAAAACAGCGTTTAGTTTTGTAGTCTGTGTCTTTCGGTTCTCAAACACGACACATTTCGGTTGAAATGTAGCCAAAAGTCAAGTGGATGCGTACCAAAACGTCGAACTTACATATTTTATGTCGATTAAACTTGTCAAACTAACTTCATAATCAAGCTTTAACATGTTATAAAGGTGTACAGCAATCGTGAGGACGAACAGAAATGCATGCATTGTATAATCGATCTTGGAAAAAAGACAGGACCTGAGCAGAGCGCGCATAAAAGTGACCTGTTTTTTCGCGTGACCGAAAGGTTTCGGCCCGCCAAAACTCTCGTGAGCGCTCTCACAATGAGAAGCCCCATTGAAAGCTGAGATCGCGCTGAAGACAGAGAGACTGTTCCCAGACCTTGCTTGGGAAGGGTGTGGACGATGACGTCAAAGTTGGGCCAACTTTTATGATGACAAGAGAGAGTTTGGGAGAATGACTGCCCTGAGAGTTCTGCTTTACATACAGACATAATTTAAACGGTTTTAGAAGCTTTAGAGTGTTTTCTATTCAATAATATTTTTTATTTGCATATATTAGCAACTTTTGACAAAAGAAAATTATGTTTACTATGGGCACGCAATTACTCCAGCGGGGGCAGTAGACAGCGCTATCCCCAACAGGTTAACGTGTACTAATACCTAAAGTTGCATTACAAAAGTATTTCGAAGTGTTTTGTGAAAGTTTATCGTCAACTTTTTTAATTTAAAAAAATTACGTTACGTTATAAGACGCTATTTTTTTCAGTTTATCACACAGTCTTCATAGATCGATATCTAGGCTATATATGGACCGATTTCATCGAAAAAAAGACCCAATAGTGATTATGGGACATCTAGGAGTGCCAACAAAGAAGATGGTCAAAGGTAATGAATGTTTTATATTTTATTTGTGCGGTTTGTGTAGCGACGACTATGCTAATTATTTTGTTTACGTCCCCTGCGGGTCTTCTGGGGTGTTACATGCTATCAGATAATAGCTTCTCATGCTTTCACTGAAAAACATTTAAAAAATCTGACTTGTTGCCTGGATTCACAACGAGTGTAGCTTTAATTCAATACCCTGCATGTGTATTTTAATGAACGTTTGAGTTTTAACTAGTACTATTAGCATTTAGCGTAGGCGCATTTGCATTTCCAGATGTCTAGATGGGACGCCTGCGTGTCAGGTAGGAGCAAGAGGTTAAATAAATGTATCATAGAAGAGAAAGTCACCTAAAGTTAAATGTATGGAATAACGGAGAGATACGATACAATTTCAGGCTATCCAGATATTATAGCTATTTATGAATCGACTGACATATGATAAGTTTAGCACAAAACATGGTACGTTTAAATGTCAGAGTATGGTGAGTTGAGAAGTTGGGTTGGTTTTACTTTGATGATTAGAATTTAAAACTAAACGCAATCTGAATAGGGAATATATATTTTCTAAATGATAACAAAGAGACAATTACGATTTATGCCCATCGAAATGTTTTTATAAAATTAGCGAATTTAGAGATATTGGATTGGGTGGTAAATTATAATTCAGGATTTGAACAGATGTGATAAATTAGGTTTGGTTAATCGAACAAGAATTATTTACAATTAATTTAAAGTCGCTACGAATTGGGCTGAGGTTGAGCTCTTGATGATGACGTCACTAGCGAGGCACTTTTGTCGCCAGGGACTGGGGGTAACGGAGAAAATAGTTTGTCTGTTAGTGTGTGTATTAGTGTTTCGAGTAACTTTTCAGAAGTTGATATAAATTACAAAATACATTTTTAACAGTAATTTGAGAGTTGCCAGGATAGTCAGGAAAGATGCTAAAAACTATCAGCTGAGACCTTGGTAGGCACCAAGGTCTGTGGCGTTTGTTTGGATTGAACCATGTTAGGGAGAGAGAGACTGGATGTATGATTCGTAAAACATCGTGGTAATGGATTCCATGGTTGTGATTCCAGGTTTGATTGTTTATGTAACACCAGTGAATTTGAGCACTTTCCATTGTGTGGAACCATGTTAGGGTATTTAAAGTTTGAAAAGCAACCTCTATAGAAAAACATAACTGCATATGTTTCGGGAAGTAAGCTAGGTTGAATTTGGTTAGTCAAGCTTTTCCCCTGATACGTAGACATGTGTAACAGGGGCAAGTTGGGATTTGTTTTCTTGAGGAACTAACAGATGTTGACGTGAGTCTCTGAGTAATTTTGCCATCTGAAGCATTATAAGTAGTGAGTTTTCGTATAGTTTGTTTTTAGCTGATAAAAGTGGGTTGTTTATTTGTTTGCTAGTTATAGTCAATTTTGGAGTTTGATTTAATTCAGGTAAACGTTGTATTCTGGCGTGCTTAGGTAGGATTCTTCATTCCGGGACGGATGTAAGTTATCTAAAATAAGGCGGTGGCCCGTTCCTGTAGGTTCATGCTCTACATGCTCTACATGCTCTACAACATCCGCAGAGTACGACCCTGCCTCACACAGGAAGCGGCGCAGGTCCTAATCCAGGCACTTGTCATCTCCCGTCTGGATTACTGCAACTCGCTGTTGGCTGGGCTCCCTGCCTGTGCCATTAAACCCCTTCAACTCATCCAGAACGCCGCAGCCCGTCTGGTGTTCAACCTTCCCAAGTTCTCTCACGTCACCCCGCTCCTTCGTTCTCTCCACTGGCTTCCAGTTGAAGCTCGCATCCGCTACAAGACCATGGTGCTTGCCTACGGAGCTGTGAGGGGAACGGCACCTCAGTACCTCCAGGCTCTGATCAGGCCCTACACCCAAACAAGGGCACTGCGTTCATCCACCTCTGGCCTGCTCGCCTCCCTACCACTGAGGAAGTACAGCTCCCGCTCAGCCCAGTCAAAACTGTTCGCTGCCCTGGCCCCCCCAATGGTGGAACAAACTCCCTCACGACGCCAGGACAGCGGAGTCAATCACCACCTTCCGGAGACACCTGAAACCCCACCTCTTTAAGGAATACCTAGGATAGGATAAGTAATCCCTCTCACCCCACCCCCCCCCTAAGTTTTAGATGCACTATTGTTAAGTGACTGTCCCACTGGATGTCATAAGGTGAATGCACCAATTTGTAAGTCGCTCTGGATAAGAGCGTCTGCTAAATGACTTAAATGTAATGTAAATGTAAATTAAAGGAGCCATGGGAGAATGCGAATGCATATTTATTAAATATCGGGGATTAAATTACGGATTTCTTACACTGAGAAATGTACGACATTTGCGGCAGAGGGGAAAAAGTAATACAATAATGTTATCGGGTTAATTGTATCTAAGGGTTTATTAAGTAAACATATACCTTCATTTTGTTTAAAACTTATGATTAATGATTTGAGTTAAAGGGGAATCATCATTAGGTTTAGTTTATAGTTCACTTTTGAGTTTCTGAATCGGAATTAGCATAGTAAATGCTAGTTAGGAGTGTTGTGTTCTTCTGGGAAAATTGATGTTCAGGTGTCTCAATTTTAGATGTTTCCTGGGATAATAATCTTGGAGAGAATGAGGCCATAAACGGCCAAATTAAAACAGGTCTGCAAGTATATACAAATAAAACCATTGTTAGGACTATTTGTTTTGGGTATTTTAAAGAGGCACGCTCACATATGGAACTTTATGAGGTTTGGTTCGAGTTTTAATTATACAAGTGAATTTTGTCAAATTTTATGACCTATTGATCTTATCGTGACTGTCTTCTGAGGTCTGATCAGCCTCAGGGGAGAGTCGTTTGTATAATGAATGTGGTCGCATTGAGTTACTAGTTTTAAGGTAAATTCATTATAATGGAGTTTTGGTTGGGGGGTTAGAATTATTGTTTGAACCACAAATGGGAAAGTGGTTCAGGATTCTGTTTTACAACATTAGCTGTGAAGTTTTTGAATGGGCTATTAATGATTTGGTATTGTAACAGAGAAAAAGTCATATTTATCATTGAGAATAAATAGGGGAAGATAAGATAGATTAAACCAATAGGGCAGGGAATTACATAGAAAAATAAGTTGCAGTTTTTTAGGGGTGATAAATTACTGTAGATAAGGTATTCCACACTTTGCAACACATATTAAATTCATGTTATTGTCAGATAGAATACTGAGGGTCCCCAAAGGAGAGGGCTTGTTAGTGTAGGAAGGATTTTAATATGGTTAGCATTTATTAGACTTTGTTTGATTATTATAAGTTTTTAAATAGTATTACATTTAACAGGAATATAGGACATCTGTGATGATTTAGGATTATTGTTGGGATTAAGATAGATTGATTAAGGAAATGTAAAGACTTTAGAGAAAAGCCACTCATAGACATGTTTTTTCTAAAATCAATGATTGTAGATAAAGTCAAACAGTTAGAAGCTTTGTTATGCAGGTGAATGAGGACCCAAAAGCGACTTAACAGAAACAGAGTTTATTCCAGTCTTTAACAAAAACGATAATCCTGGATACTATCACAGGTAAAGTCAAAACAGGAAAACTGAAACCCTCTAGTCAGTAGAGGGGAACAACTGGAGATGCGACCACAGACTGCAGGTCGCTTCGGGAAGGCGCAGGCCGTCGCTGATATAGACACCTGCTCACACGCAGCATCTGAAGAAGGCAAAAACACGACAGGACGGAACAAGGACACAGAACAGCAAACAAGGATCCGACAAGGACAGAAGCGAAAACAGAGAGAGAAATAGGGACTTAATCAGAGGGCAAAATAGGAAACAGGTGTGAAAGAGTAAATGAGGTAGTTAGGAGAATGAGGAACAGCTGGGAGCAGGAAGGGAACGATAGAGAGAGAGAGAGAGAGAGAGAGAGGGAGGGGGAGAGAGAGGGATAGAAAGAGGAAAAGAACCTAATAAGACCAGCAGGGGGAAACGAATAGAAGAGGGAGCACAGGGACAAGACATGACAGTACCCCCCCACTCACCGAGCGCCTCCTGGCGCACTCGAGGAGGAACCCTGGCGGCAACGGAGGAAATCATCAATCAACGAACGGTCCAGCACGTCCCGAGATGGAACCCAACTCCTCTCCTCAGGACCGTAACCCTCCCAATCCACTAAGTACTGGTGACCACGTCCCCGAGAACGCATGTCCATAATCTTCCGTACCCTGTAAATAGGTGCGCCCTCGACAAGGACGGGGGGAGGGAAGACGAACGGGGGCGCGAAGAAAAGGCTTGACACAGGAGACATGGAAGACAGGGTGGACGCGACGAAGATGTCGCGGAAGAAGCAGTCGCACTGCGACAGGATTGACGACCTGAGAAACACGGAACGGACCAATGAACCGCGGAGTCAACTTGCGAGAAGTTGTCGTAAGGCGAAGGTTACGAGTGGAAAACCACACTCTCTGACCGCGACAATACCTAGGACTCTTAATCCTACGTTTATTGGCGGCTCTCACAGTCTGCGCCCTGTAACGGCAAAGTGCAGACCTGACCCTCCTCCAGGTGCGCTCACAACGTTGGACAAAAGCCTGAGCGGAGGGAACGCTGGACTCGGCGAGCTGGGACGAGAACAGAGGAGGCTGGTACCCAAGACTACTCTGAAAAGGAGATAGCCCGGTAGCAGATGAAGGAAGCGAGTTGTGAGCGTATTCTGCCCAGGGGAGCTGTTCTGCCCAAGACGCAGGGTTTCGAAAAGAAAGGCTGCGTAATATGCGACCAATCGTCTGATTGGCCCGTTCTGCTTGACCGTTAGACTGGGGATGAAAACCGGAAGAGAGACTGACGGAAGCACCAATCAAACGACAGAACTCCCTCCAAAACTGTGACGTGAATTGCGGACCTCTGTCCGAAACGGCGTCTAACGGGAGGCCATGAATTCTGAACACATTCTCAATGATGATTTGTGCCATCTCCTTAGCGGAAGGAAGCTTAGCGAGGGGAATAAAATGAGCCGCCTTAGAGAACCTATCGACAACCGTAAGAATCACAGTCTTCCCCGCAGACGAAGGCAGACCGGTAATAAAGTCTAAGGCGATGTGAGACCATGGTCGAGAAGGAATGGGAAGCGGTCTGAGACGACCGGCAGGAGGAGAGTTACCTGACTTAGTCTGCGCGCAGTCCGAACAAGCAGCCACGAAACGGCGCGTGTCACGCTCCTGAGTAGGCCACCAAAACCGCTGGCGAATAGAAGCAAGCGTACCCCGAACGCCGGGGTGGCCAGCTAACTTGGCAGAGTGAGCCCACTGAAGAACAGCCAGACGAGTAGAGACAAGAACGAAAAGAAGGTTACTAGGACAAGCGCGCGGCGACGCAGTGTGAGTGAGTGCTTGCTTTACCTGTCTCTCAATTCCCCAGACAGTCAACCCGACATCACGCCCTTCAGGGAGAATCCCCTCGGCGTCGGTAGAAGCTACAGAAGAACTGAAGAGACGGGATAAGGCATCAGGCTTGGTGTTCTTATTTCCCGGGCGATAAGAAATAACGAACTCGAAACGAGCAAAAAACAACGCCCAACGAGCTTGACGTGCATTGAGTCGTTTGGCAGAACGGATGTACTCAAGGTTCTTATGGTCAGTCCAAACGACAAAAGGAACGGTCGCCCCCTCCAACCACTGTCGCCATTCGCCTAGGGCTAAGCGGATGGCGAGCAGTTCGCGGTTACCCACATCATAGTTGCGTTCCGATGGCGACAGGCGATGAGAAAAATACGCGCAAGGATGGACCTTATCGTCAGAATGGAAGCGCTGGGACAGAATGGCTCCCACGCCCACCTCTGAAGCGTCAACCTCGACAATGAATTGTTTAGTGACGTCAGGAGTAACAAGGATAGGAGCGGATGTAAAACGCTTCTTGAGGAGATCAAAAGCTCCCTGGGCGGAACCGGACCATTTAAAGCACGTCTTGACAGAAGTAAGGGCTGTGAGAGGGGCTGCCACTTGACCGAAATTACGAATGAAACGCAGATAGAAATTTGCGAAACCGAGAAAGCGCTGCAACTCGACACGTGACTTAGGGACGGGCCAATCGCTGACAGCCTGGACCTTAGCGGGATCCATCTGAATGCCTTCAGCGGAAATAACAGAACCGAGAAATGTGACAGAGGAGACATGAAAGGCGCACTTCTCAGCCTTCACATAGAGACAATTCTCTAAAAGGCGCTGGAGTACACGTCGAACGTGCTGAACATGAATCTCGAGTGACGGTGAAAAAAATCAGGATATCGTCAAGGTAAACGAAAACAAAGATGTTCAGCATGTCTCTCAGTACATCATTAACTAATGCCTGAAAGACAGCTGGAGCATTAGCGAGACCGAACGGCAGAACCCGGTATTCAAAATGCCCTAACGGAGTGTTAAACGCCGTTTTCCACTCGTCCCCCTCTCTAATGCGCACGAGACGGTAAGCGTTACGAAGGTCCAACTTAGTAAAGAACCTGGCTCCCTGCAGAATCTCGAAGGCTGACGACATAAGGGGAAGCGGATAACGATTCTTAACCGTTATGTCATTCAGCCCTCGATAATCCACGCAGGGGCGCAGGGTACCGTCCTTCTTCTTAACAAAAAAACCCCCCGCTCCGGCGGGAGAGGAAGAAGGCACAACGGTACCGGCGTCGAGAGAAACAGACAGATAATCTTCGAGAGCCTTACGTTCGGGAGCCGACAGAGAGTATAGTCTCCCCTAACTGTCTGAGAGGAATGTCATGTTTCCGAGCCCATGCTTCGTCCATAAAACAACCCTCAGACCCAGAGTCTATCAAGGCACTGCAGGAAGCTGCCGAACCGGTCCAGCGTAGATGGACCGACAAGGTAGTACAGGATCTTGATGGAGAGACCTGAGTAGTAGCGCTCACCAGTAGCCCTCCGCTTACTGATGAGCTCTGGCTTTTACTGGACATGAAATGACAAAATGTCCAGCAGAACCGCAATAGAAGCAAAGGCGGTTGGTGATTCTCCGTTCCCTCTCCTTAGTCGAGATGCGAATACCTCCCAGCTGCATGGGCTCAATCTCTGAGCCAGTGGGAGGAGATGGTTGAGGGGGAACACCGTTAACGCGAGCTCTCTTCCACGAGCTCGGTGACGAAGATCTACCCGTCGTTCTATGCGGATGGCAAGTGCAATCAAAGAATCCACGCTGGAAGGAACCTCCCGGGAGAGAATCTCATCCTTAACCTCAGCGTGGAGTCCCTCCAGAAAACGAGCGAGCAACGCCGGCTCGTTCCAGTCACTGGAGGCAGCAAGAGTATGCTTCAGTCTGGTTTTAGACCCCATCATAGCACTGAGACGGCACTTGTGAAGGTGGTAAATGACATTTTGATGGCATCGGACCGAGGCTCTGCATCTGTCCTCGTGCTCCTAGACCTTAGTGCTGCTTTTGATACCATCGATCACCACATTCTTTTGGAGAGATTGGAAACCCAAATTGGTCTACACGGACATGTTCTGGCCTGGTTTAGGTCTTATCTGTCGGAAAGATATCAGTTTGTCTCTGTGAATGGTTTGTCCTCTGACAAATCAACTGTACATTTCGGTGTTCCTCAAGGTTCTGTTTTAGGACCACTATTGTTTTCACTATATATTTTACCTCTTGGGGATGTTATTCGAAAACATAATGTAAACTTTCACTGCTATGCGGATGACACACAGCTGTACATTTCAATGAAACATGGTGAAGCACCAAAATTGCCCTCGCTAGAAGCATGTGTTTCAGACATAAGGAAGTGGATGGCTGCAAACTTTCTACTATTAAACTCGGACAAAACAGAGATGCTTGTTCTAGGTCCCAAGAAACAAAGAGATCTTCTGTTGAATCTGACAATTAATCTTAATGGTTGTACAGTCGTCTCAAATAAAACTGTGAAGGACCTCGGCGTTACTCTGGACCCTGATCTCTCTTTTGAAGAACATATCAAGACCATTTCGAGGACAGCTTTTTTCCATCTACGTAACATTGCAAAAATCAGAAACTTTCTGTCCAAAAATGATGCAGAAAAATTAATCCATGCTTTTGTCACTTCTAGGTTAGACTACTGCAATGCTCTATTTTCCGGCTACCCGGATAAAGCACTAAATAAACTTCAGTTAGTGCTAAATACGGCTGCTAGAATCCTGACTAGAACCAAAAAATTTGATCATATTACTCCAGTGCTAGCCTCTCTACACTGGCTTCCTGTCAAAGCAAGGGCTGATTTCAAGGTTTTACTGCTAACCTACAAAGCATTACATGGGCTTGCTCCTACCTACCTCTCTGATTTGGTCCTGCCGTACATACCTATACGTACGCTACGGTCACAAGACGCAGGCCTCCTAATTGTCCCTAGAATTTCTAAGCAAACAGCTGGAGGCAGGGCTTTCTCCTATAGAGCTCCATTTTTATGGAACGGTCTGCCTACCCATGTCAGAGACGCAAACTCGGTCTCAACCTTTAAGTCTTTACTGAAGACTCATCTCTTCAGTGGGTCATATGATTGAGTGTAGTCTGGCCCAGGAGTGGGAAGGTGAACGGAAAGGCTCTGGAGCAACGAACCGCCCTTGCTGTCTCTGCCTGGCCGGTTCCCCTTTTTCCACTGGGATTCTCTGCCTCTAACCCTGTTACGGGGCTGAGTCACTGGCTTGCTGGGGCTCTCTCGTGCCGTCCCTGGGGGGATGCGTCACCTGGGTGGGTTGATTCACTGTTGTGGTCGGCCTGTCTGGGTTCCCCCCCACCCCTTGGGTTGTACCGTGTCGGAGATCTTTGTGGGCTATACTCGGCCTTGTCTCAGGATGGTAAGTTGGTGGTTGAAGATTTCCCTCTAGTGGTGTGGGGGCTGTGCTTTGGCAAAGTGGGTGGGGTTATATCCTTCCTGTTTGGCCCTGTCCGGGGGTGTCCTCGGATGGGGCCACAGTGTCTCCTGACCCCTCCTGTCTCAGCCTCCAGTATTTATGCTGCAGTAGTTTATGTGTCGGGGGGCTAGGGTCAGTTTGTTTATCTGGAGTACTTCTCCTGTCCTATTCGGTGTCCTGTGTAAATCTAAGTGTGCGTTCTCTAATTCTCTCCTTCTCTCTTTCTTTCTCTCTCTCGGAGGACCTGAGCCCTAGAACCATGCCCCAGGACTACCTGACATGATGACTCCTTGCTGTCCCCAGTCCACCTGGCCATGCTGCTGCTCCAGTTTCAACTGGCCTGGGCCCTAGGACCATGTCCCAGGACTACCTGACATGAGGACTCCTTGCTGTCCCCAGTCCACCTGGCCATGCTCCTGCTCCAGTTTCAACTGTTCTGCCTTACTATTATTCAACCATGCTGGTCATTTATGAACATTTGAACATCTTGGCCACGTTCTGTTATAATCTCCACCTGGCACAGCCAGAAGAGGACTGGCCACCCCACATATGCTCTCTCTAATTCTCTCTTTCTTTCTCTCTCTCGGAGGACCTGAGCCCTAGGACCGTGCCCCAGGACTACCTGACATGATGGCTCCTTGCTGTCCCCAGTCCATCTGACTGTGCTGCTGCTCCAGTTTCAACTGTTCTGCCTTATTATTATTTGACCATGCTGGTCATTTATGAACATTTGAACATCTTGGTCATGTTCTGTTATAATCTCTACCCGGCACAGCCAGAAGAGGACTGGCCACCCCACATAGCCCGGTTCCTCTCTAGGTTTCTTCCTAGGTTTTGGCCTTTCTAGGGAGTTTTTCCTAGCCACCGTGCTTTTACACCTGCATTGTTTGCTGTTTGGGGTTTTAGGCTGGGTTTCTGTACAGCACTTTGAGATATCAGCTGATGTACGAAGGGCTATATAAATAAATTTGATTTGATTTGATTTGAAGAGTACGAAACTCTATAGAGTAATCCGTTATGGATCGATCACCTTGACATAGGGAAGCCAGGGCCCTGGAAGCCTCCCTCCCAAAAACTGAACGATCAAAAACCTGTATCATCTCCTCTTTAAAGTTCTGATACTCGTTAGTACACTCAGCCCTTGCCTCCCAGATAGCTGTGCCCCACTCCCGAGCCCGTCCAGTAAGGAGTGATATGACGTAGGCGATCCGAGCTCTCTCTCTTGAGTATGTGTTGGGCTGGAGAGAGAACACAATATCACACTGGGTGAGAAAGGAGCGGCACTCAGTGGGCTGCCCAGAGTAACATGGTGGGTTATTAACCCTAGGTTCCGGAGACTCTGAAGACCAGGAAGTAGCTGGTGGCTCGAGACGGAGACTCTGAAACTGTCCTGAGAGGTCGGAGACCTGAGCGGCCAGGGTCTCAACGGCATGACGAGCAGCAGACAATTCCTGCTCATGTCTGCCGAGCATCGCTCCCTGGATCTCGACGGCTGAGTTGCGAGAATCCGTAGTCGCTGGGTCCATTCTTGGTCGGATCCTTCTGTTATGCAGGTGAATGAGGACCCAAAAGCGACTTAACAGAAACAGAGTTTATTCCAGTCTTTAACAAAAACGATAATCCTGGATACTATCACAGGTAAAGTCAAAACAGGAAAATTGAAACCCTCTAGTCAGTAGAGGGGAACAACTGGAGATGCGACCACAGACTGCAGGTCGCTTCGGGAAGGCGCAGGCCGTCGCTGATATAGACACCTGCTCACACGCAGCATCTGAAGAAGGCAAAAACACGACAGGACGGAACAAGGACACAGAACAGCAAACAAGGATCCGACAAGGACAGAAGCGAAAACAGAGAGAGATATAGGGACTTAATCAGAGGGCAAAATAGGAAACAGGTGTGAAAGAGTAAATGAGGTAGTTAGGAGAATGAGGAACAGCTGGGAGCAGGAACGGAACGATAGAGAGAGAGAGAGAGAGAGAGAGAGAGAGAGAGAGAGAGAGAGAGAGAGAGAGAGAGAGAGAGAGAGAGAGGGGGGGAGGGGGAGAGAGAGGGATAGAAAGAGGGAAAGAACCTAATAAGACCAGCAGGGGGAAACTAATAGAAGAGGGAGCACAGGGACAAGACATGACAATCTATGACAAAACATGACAAGCTTAGTGGAATTTGAGAGATATGAGAAGAAAAGGGTTATCGGAATATATATATTTAAGAAAATATATAAGTAGCACAGATAGTTCTTAAAAGTAGATAAGAAACTTGACAGGGAATTGGTACAGGATTGACATGAATGGACGCCCAAGGCAGAATTGGACATGTGGAAAATTAAAAGGGGCTCCTACATGATGATGTCAGACATAAGGATAATTTACTAATCTTACCCAAGTCATTGTTTAAGAGTAGACAAGGTTGTTACCTGGGCAGAGCCAGGTAACAAAGGGGGGATGGGTAAATTGTGTTCTAGAATAGGATGTGACCTACGGGATAATTAACTGCTAAAAAATATATATATATTAGCTAATAATAGAACACATGAGAAACTGTTTGTTAACCAAACCTGTATGTCCAAGATTTTATGCACTACAGGTGAATTACAGGTGAAGTCACTCAATCCAGTCCCTGAGGCCTGTTGGGGGGACCATACCAAGGACTCCTGGTGACAGCTAGCAGAAAGAACTACCCAGATTCATATCACACTGCGGGAGGGTAAGACACAGTGACACTGTCGAACAATAACAGAGTTCGAGAGGAGAACTGGAATTAACAAAATTCTGGGGGCCATCTCTCGAATGAAAAATACCTTACCTGTCCTTTCCTCACTGTTCTTGTTCATAGAAGTGAAAATGTGTCTGACTCTTGCTAATGATGTGTTTTCGGGAAGAGGGTGGGGCTTTATAGGTGAGCTGTCCATCCTAAACTGTATGGTTGGAGATCTTATTCCTACAACATGAACCCGAGAAGGCTAGAGGGTAATATTGACATAATTAAACGAGAAATTAGTATTAACCAAGCATAAGAGATCACTTGATCTGGATAAACAGGAAGTGAGAGTAGGATAGGGAGGGGTGTCTCAGTGGAGTTCTATGTAAACCAAGTGGTGTCTGACTCCTTGGCAGTACAGGACTAAGACTAGCTATTATGGAAGACATATATGCAAGTCTCTGTAGTTCATGGAAACAAGTGATAGCTCACATCATGTGAGAAGGCTACATAAATCTACATACCCAGCATGGAAGGAGATAGATTTGAGTGAACGTAAGGGTTTCAGTTGATAACCTAGTGCATTCCAGGTAGAAGAAGTTAGAGCAGCTGGTTGCTCTATAGGCAGCAGAATACAAGCATAGTCCCTGACAAAGCAGATACTGACTGTGGAGTTGTCCAGAGCCAAGAGCTGGTGTGGATAGTTCAGAAATTGAATTATTCACCTAAGGGAACAGCCTGTATAGTAAAGCTATTCATGAAAGCAGGAAAGCCAGATAACAACAGTTGTGTGGATTTGCACTATTTATATCCACATGTTCCTCTGAAATCTAGGCTTCCTCCTTTCACAGTGACAAGAGGAGATTATTACTGTCTGGCCCGGTATAGTGCTTATGGGAAATATGTAGGGGAAGTCAGTACCTGCAAGGTGACAGAGAATATTACTACTGAGGGGTGATGAGTGATTTGGCAGACTGGTTGAGATCTGGGGATTTCAGTAAGATAAGGAGGCTCAGGGCTCACATCCGTTGAATGTGTGGGAGAATGACAGGATGGCGGAGTATTACTGGCTAATTGAACAGAGGTATGTGTACTGAAACATTTTGAGAATGCCTTTTACGCTCATTCAACACCATGACATGGTGTTGACTAAACGGGAGAAAAGAAGTACTCCGACTGGGTCTTTTGATGATAGGGATTGTATTAATAACTTTGTGGATCCAAGGGTGGCAGATGAGATCAAAGCTATAAATTAGATCCTGGCAGGATTAGTCAAGTATTTTTTTGGTGGTCCACTCTCAATGAGAATGTGGATTGGATCAATTATATCTATTAAAAATCCACAGCGCTTCACCAATTATTTTAGAGATGTAATGAATGACTTGGCAGAATAGAATAGTCTTGGATGTTTGCTGGCTGAAGAGGGTGGGGTGTATAGGTAGTTTGACTCCAGGATATACAGTTAGGATGGATCAGTGACCAAGGCCTTGTCTGGTTTACACACCCTAGTTCACGAGTTGGAAATAAACTCAGGGGTGGATACTTCTCTGACTAAATTGGGTTGACAGTGTTTGAAAGATGGAAAAATGTTATGATTACTGTGTTATGGGCTACCTTCACCGGTGTGACTGTGTTAGTTTTGTACGGATGTGGTTGATTGCGTGTATGTATGAAAGTGATCATTTCCAGGACTCTGGAGAAATCGATGACACTTCAGATGGAGATATCTGGACCAATCCTAAGCTCTGACCAGTGGAATACAAAATACATGGCTTGGACGTAATAGAAGAATCCGGATCCTTTCACTCGCGAGGAGACCATATTTGATGTTTAGGAAATTTAGATGTTTTCTTGTTTCAATGTATAGACTGTTTTTTTCATGAAGATTAACAGAAAATCCTGTTAAGAATTCTGATGTAGGTTTAAAGGTTAGATTTGATTAATGATGGGTGAAGAGTCGGATAAACATTTATAATAATGTTGGTTATGTGTCTATTCATATGATAATCTGATAAACCTTTATAATAAGGTTAGTTATAAGTATGTTAATATTTTTATTTTTTTATGTTTGATAAAATTAGAGGTAGATTTGAATGTATAATATTTAATCAAAGGGAGGATTGTTGGAGGAAATTATAGTTGAAATGATTAATTATGTATACATTTATTTAAGAACCATTTATTTTAATACTATTATGTTATGGTATGAAATGTATGGGTTCTTGGTTAAGCTGTTACTGAAAATGTAAGTAAAACAAATTAAGTCTCTGTATCTTGCGGGAAAGGGAGAAGCAGGGCATATGTTTTCAGACAGATAAGAAGGTTTGTTTTATGTTCCATTAGTGGAGAAAAGTTTATCTTTTAGACAGATTGGAATGTTTGTTTTATGAGGGGAGTAGAAGACATCTCCAGACCTGAAGACACTGCGCTATTGTGTGGATCGGAGAGAGTGTGAGAAACTGATGATGTCATTTTATGTTCTCTCTTTAAAATGTAAGGTTCTTTGTATTTTTGGTCAGTACTCATCAAGAATAAATGCTGAACTTGTTTTTATGACTGGTCTCTTGCTATTTCCTGCAAAATGATAAACTTACAACTTATTATGAAATAGATAAGAGTGTGAATTTGGTTTTGGCTACAAAACATATAGGAATTTAGAATTCCTCTAACAATACCTTAACCCAGTTAACCTTAACCTATTGTAATACACTTCATGTGAGCTTGTCTAGGACACTGGAATGGTATGTAACTTACATTATTTTGGTCTGTTCCAGGACAGTGTCTGATAATGTAAGTGTGCTATGGTGGAGTGGGTGGAGTAGTAGGGAGTCATCTGGTTCCCTATGGGTCTTATCCACTGTGTTAAAGACTTAGCCTGCTAAAAGAGGCTCAGAGACAGAGCACCAAAAACCCCTACCTCCCAGCTGCATCAATTAGGTAAGTGTTGGCTGCACAGCAGGAGTGGAGACTCACATGCTGTTGTGATGAGTCATTAGGGCCATGTTGATGCATTTAGCATTGACCACTTGCAGGTTCTGACTAGAGTGAGTACAGCTATGACCAGAAGTTACTTTTTTTGTAGCAGGTTAGAATAATTTCTGCAGCAAGCTAGGATAATTAACATGGCAGGTTAGGAGACTTAGGTTAAGGTTAGGAAAGGGGTTCGCTAAAATGCTCTCCTAATCTGCTCCGAAAAGTCACTTCGGGTTGTAGCTGTACTCCCTCTAGTCACAACCCAATTTACCGATGCCACTTGTTGGTGTGTGAGTTTGCTTGGTATCTAGGAACTAGGTAATTAGTTGATTATCATTTTAATTATTTATATTTCAGATTATCCCTGAAAGCATTAAAGGTGTACCCTACACAACCAGATGCCCAAGGTCGTATACATTTGAAAGCCTTTATCATAAAAGAGCATGTGATTTATTGTATGAATCATTGACTACCACTCCCATATGGATGAGGGCACTTCTGTGAACTATCAAATCAATCAGAGGTCCCCAGAGTAATCCTCTCAGAAAAAACTCATACCTGGTATGATTGAAACTGATGAATGACCCCCTAATAACTGATATAGCCTAACTGTCCGCTTTGACAGAGAGCACTGATAAAACCGAGGAATAATCTACTCAGCATTTACCCATCCCTGTGATCCTGGCTGCGACCTCCTTCCCTGGCCCAGGTGGCAAGTGGCCAACAGCGTCAGTCAGGGCTGTGTCGAGTCAGTGAGATAAATTCATATAAGCATGTTGATGGAAGCTGTCAGAGAGAGTCCATTCATTCACTGCTCAGCAACTATGTGTGTACACACGCACACATCCCTACACAAATAAACAGACACGCAATCAAAGACACGAGTCGCATGACAGCACATTCTCAATCACAGCTACTACGTGCTACCTGGTGATAGTGTACACGTGAGGTAACGCTGTAATACCACACACCTGATCCCCTGAAACCAATTCAGTGGGCAGTAGGGCGTTTCAGCAGGTGGAAATTTATTTTTTCCAAAACTACTTCAACGTCACCACACTCTGTAGAAGCACCAATCTGTGTGGTCAGTGTGTGAAACAGAGGGATTATAATCACTACCTGCAGAGAGGACTAATTCTGACCTCCGTCATAATCACCATCCGTCATGCCAGACTTGATATGAGGAGGGAGGGAACAGAGAAGGATGCCATGAACGTTTAGATTTATGAGCTCGTACTAATCAGTAAGAAAATGCAAATCCCTGGCTAGGGTCTCTCAATAGTGTATATTAGTTTCCTTGAACCCTTGCCTTGAAATGACCCTGGTAGGTGTTAGTAATATGATGAAAACTATCCAGTCCTTTCATAGACCAGTAATCATTAATGACATGTTATTGTCTTCCGTCATCTCCTTTCCTTCAGGACTAGAGCCTGGGTCTAGTTTTTTTTAAAGTTATCTATCAGTGATTTTATAGGATCAGTGATCAGATAGGAATGAATGCATAGAAATATAATGAATAGAATAGGAGCCCCCATTCAAGTCAACAATTTGTCCCTTCTATTTGGTATTTGGTATTTTATTAGGATCCCCATTAGCTGTTGCAAAAGCAGCAGCTACTCTTCCTGGGGTCCACAAAAACATTGTAAACTAAAACAATGATAACTAACCTGAACAACAGTATACAAGGCATATTGACATTTGAGAGAGACATACAGCGAGGCATAAAGTAATCGCAGGTGTTGATTGGGAGAGCTAGCTAAAACAACAGGTGAGACAACAACAGCTAATCAGCTAACACAACAACAGCAGGTAAGATGGCAATGACTATGCAGAGAGGGTCGGATTAACTACATACAGAGCCTGAGTTCGCGGCTGGGGCCGACAGATAAAAAATAAATAAACAGAATGGAGTACCGTGATTAATGGACAGTCCAGCAGGTATCAGCTATGTAGCCAAGTGATCATAGTGTCCAGAGGGCAGCAGTAAATGGAACAGGGGAGCCGCCACTACGCTAGCACTCGGGCGACACGGCGTTTAAAGTTAGTAGCCCTCCGACGGAGGCCGGTTGAAGGCACAGCGGATGGAGTATTCATCGGCAGACCAGTCGTGGTGGTGCGGCGGGGGGCCGTGTCGACAGAGAATCCAAGCCAGATGGCGAAAGAGGTATTGTAGAATTTAGTTTGCTAGCTGGGAGATGCGCCTGGCTCACGGCTAACTGGTCCTAGCTTCGTGGCAGTGGTGTTAGCCACTATAGCCAATCGGTAGCAGCGGTGAACCGGTACCAAGGTCCAGAGTTTACAGCAAGGATCCGGTAGAGTATTCGGCTCTAGCCATGTATGAGTGGGTGAACAGCTGAGTAGGCCGGGAGGTGGGCCACAGGGATAGCTTCGGTACTGGATGACATGGTGAGTGCTAGCTAGCTGCAAGCTGTGAGTTAGCTAGCTGCAAGCTAGCTGTGAAGATCAGAAGTAGTGGTCCAGGGATTACGGCAGGAATCCGGCGTTGTTGTGGAGAGACAGTCCGATACTGGTAGACTGGCGAGTATTATCCAGGCTAAGAACAGGGCTGGTATCTGTGCAGAAGGTAGAAGCAGCTAGCAGTGGCTAACAATGACTAAATAGCTTGTAGCTAATTAGCTGGTTAGCTTCTGGAGGTTCTTGAATGTGTTCGAAAATTTACAAATTAAAAATAATAGCGATACCATATCACATTGGGTGAGGCAGGTTACCGGAAGGTATAATCGAATTAAAAATCGAAAAGAGATTGAAAATAAAATTGAAATATATTTACAAAAAAATACGAAAAATACAAAAGTACACGAAACACGAACAAAACACGTCTTCACTGCTACGCCATCTTGGATTCAGGGGATATACGTGTTTGAGAGTGTGAGTTGGAAGCAGATGTTACAGTTATATTCAATTAAGTGCCATTTAATATAGAACACATGGAGAACGTTACGGTCAGACATATTTACATTTACATTTAAGTCATTTAGCAGACGCTCTATATCTCGTTTGGCACTTACTACAGTCATTTTTTTTTTTTTACCTCAAGATGAAAAAACTTTATGAAGTTGAACGTGTGCTCTTTATCACAGAATGTTAAAATTAGGTGAAATCAAAGTTTTTTCCTCAACAAGTTACACATCTCAAAATGCATCAAATTGGTGGAACGACCCAACTGTGACGACTCAGTGAATCTATTACTGCTGCTGCTCACCCTGTAGCTCCTCTTATATAAAGCCTCTGATGAGGACCGGAAGGCTGCTTGGCAAATGAAATGAAAACTTGCTGCAGCCATCACTGTTGGGAACCATTGATTGGTGAGTTTAGCCTCACCATTTAAGGACCCCCGGAATAGAAAACCACTAATGAAAAAAACTATTTCCCCCCCCAGAACTACACATTTATAGAGGTAAATATCAGCCAAACAATTTTGCATCAGTACTGGGAAGCAATTGTCTCTTAAATGGTGAGGTATAGTAGATATTTACAATCATAAGGTTACAATCATAGGGATATGGCTCAATATGTTGCGCAATATTGCAGGCCCTATCTGTTCCATGTTCACCTCCGTCTCTACAAGACAAACCAATCCCACTGCCCTTCTCAGAGAAATGTCAGGTGAGTAACAGAGACAGGACGTAGGGACCTGTGTGTGTGTGCGTGCGTGCGTGCGTGTGTGTGTATATATATATATATATGAATGAGAGAGAGAGACCACGTCTGGTCCCAAACAGGTCATGAGTCTGACGTGGAGAAAGGCAATGGGTGAAGGGGTTTGTGTGACTGAATTGGTCTTTCATGGTCGCCGGATGCAATGTTCCTTGTCTGGTCTTGACTGACAAATAAGGACATAAATGAAGCCTCTATGTAGACAGGCGGAAGGGTTACTAGAGCAGCTGTGGCCTCCTTTTGTTTGAGTTAAATGCTTAGTATTATCATTTATTTAGAGCCAGCACATAAACACCCAACGTTTCGACTAGGTCTTTTTCAAGGGTGTGCTGCAGCAGAGGTGTCATATGCCCATAGAGAGCACTGGGGCTGTACCCCCTAAGATTTGTCCTGTTTTATTAAATGTTTTAAATGTTAGTAATTTGTTGTTGTTTCTCTGTTATACTACTAGCCACCTAGCTAGCCCAGGTAGGTTCCCAAGCTCCCAACCTTATAACTAGCTACCAAGAAGCCATTTCATGCTATCAATCAAGTTAGAGTAGCTAGCTTGTCTATCTTAGCCGGCATGCCTTCTGGCAAGTTTGGTAGACTTTAGAAAAGCAAGCAATTACTAAATGTACTGAATATGTCTCACATTCCTTTCAATCTTTTACCCAGATTTTTGCATAGAGAAGCATATTTAGTTTGTTTTTAAAAATTATCACCAGACAGATCAAGAGGTATGCTTAGATCTGCAGAAAAATAAACATATATTTTTTAAACATAGAATTAAGCTCTAGATTGCAGGAAAAAAACTGTTTCAGGTGTTTGAAAAGGGAAAGAAATTCTGGGAGGACTATCCTCCAGCCATTCTCACATTCATTGTGTCCCCTCAGATTTTGGGGGTGCATGACACCACTGTGCTGCAGCTCACCCTTGAAAAAGGCAGTCGAAAAACATTGGCTGTTTATGTGCTCAATTAAGAAAATGTGTAGAGATTCTGACACTGTCAAAAGCATCTTAGGCTAAGTTCATTGTTAGAACCTGAACTTAGCCTTAAGATACTTTTGGAAAACCGGGCAATGGTCTTGACCTGGCCCAGGGCCAATAAAAAGAAGAGAGACACAGAATGTACAATATTAGGAGGAAATATATAAATATTATAGGCTACAGTAGGCTAATAAATCAGCTTTCCAGTGGCACTGACTCACCCAATGATGAAGATAGCTTGAATATGTGTAGCCTAGGCTGCTTACCGTACCAGTTGCAATTTCAAGATAGGCTTGAGCTACTTTGAAAAATAGTGCTGTCCAAGTTGTTGAGAAAAAAATGGTGTCTTTGTGAAAGGCCTTTAGCAATTCACTGACAGCTCGAAGAGAAATAGAATCCATAGAAATAGAATCCATAAGTCAGGACTGACAGCCATTCTGAGCATACCCACGAGTTTGCCAGTCAAATTACCCAGGTGTGATTCCAAAACACTTCCCAGCTAGCACATTTGGTTCAGTGTAAGTTGTGGGAACCTACGTTTTTGGTGTCCCATTGGTTCTGGGAACTAAGCCATAAGTTTCTTGACTGTTAAAACAACATTTTATTTTACTTTCTGGAAATGGAAGTGAATGTTTTGCCTGTTTAAGAGTACAATCATCTCTGCAGCACTCCACCAATCAGGCCTTTATGGTAGAGTGACCAGATGGAGGCCACTCCTCAGTAAAAGGTACATGACAGCCCGCTTGGAGTTTGCCAAAGGCACCTAAAGACTCTCAGACCATGAGAAACAAGATTCTCTGGTCTGATGAAACCAAGATTGAACTCTTTGGCCTATATACCAAAGGTCACGTTTGGAGGAAAAATGGCACTATCCCTATGGTGAAGCATGGAGGTGGCAGTATCATGCTGTGTGCATGTTTTTCAGCAGCGGGGACTGGAAGACTAGTCAGGACCGAGGGAAAGATGAACGGAGCAAAGTACAGAGAGATACTTGATGAAAACCTGCTCCAAAGCGCTCAGGACCTCAGACTGGGGCGAAGGTTCACCTTCCAACACAACGACCGTAAGCACACAGCCAAGACAACGCAGGAGTGGCTTCGGGACAAGTCTCTGAATGTCCTTAAGTGGCCCAGCCAGAGCCCGGACTAACATCTCTGGAGAGACCTGAAAATGGCTGTGCAGCAACTTTCCCCATCCAACCTGACAGAGCTTGATAGGATCTGCAAAGAAGAATGAGAGAAATTCCCAAAATACATGTGTGTCAAGGATGTAATGTCATATCCAAGAAGACTCAAGTCTGTAGTCGCTGCCAAAGGGGCTTCAACAAAGTACTGAGTAAAGGGAATGAATACTTATGTAAATGGGACATTTGTTTATTTTCTAGACCTGTTTTTGCTTTGTCGTTATGGGGTATTGTGTGTAGACTGATGAGGGAAAAACATATTTTATCAAATTTAGAATAAGGCTGTAACCTACCAAAGTGTGGAAAAGGTCAAGGATTCTGAATACTTTCCGAAGGCACGGTATGTGATGACTCTAAATAAATGAAAATACTAAGCATATAACTTTGATATCCTGTGAGTGCTTTTCCCTGTGGATATACTTTTACATTGACTCTTTCTGGAATTAGCACCACAAACAGCTACAAGGACTTTTGTTAGAACTCTAATTTGACTCGCATTCTGACAAAGATGAAAGTCAAGACCTTGCTCTCCAATTCTCTTTCACTCTCCATTTCTCTTTCACTCTCTCTTCAGAGGAATAGAAGCAGGGGCTGGCAGGCAGAGTGAAAACATCAAGTGTAATTGGAATTCCAGTTCCCACTCAGTCGGAGGTGTGCATTTCCACAGCTTTTTCAATTGAAGTCAAGGGTGACTGACTATCAAACATTGGCATCAAATTGCAGGAGTAAATTCCACTCAATGGCACTGAGTGTGCCAATTTATGGAACTGACTATGTGGCAATGTATTCAACAAACCTTAAAGTAATTCCACTGTCTACTTGGGTGATTTGTGTGTCATATAGGAATAATGTACATGACAAGTCACTACCTTGTGAAGAATAATTGGCAGAAATACATGACCTCAGAGTGGCCAGAGATGATGAGAGGTGCCCTAAAGACACAAGGGTGAATTATCTCTAATGACTGTCCTTGCACAGTGCTGACTTCAGCTTGCCCCAGTATCTGTGTGTTAGAGATATCTCTAATACCCAGGAAGCTCCCATTTAAATTCCCATTCGACAGCTCTGCAAGCTTTTCTTGTACATTTCTATTTAGCTTTTTGGAAGTACATACCAGCCTTAAATTAAGACAGCAGCTCAGCGAAACCCCATATTTGGTGAGTAACGAAAGTATTTTGACATAATGCTTGCAGAGCTGTCTAATAGGAGTATGAATTGGTTCTTTCTGGGCGTTAGAGAGGAGACCCATCATACTCAATTCTCAACATCTCTAACAAGCAGATACTGCGGTAACTTCAGCTTTATATTACTATGGTTAACAATTATGAGTAATAGGAAGAAATTAATTGAAACATTGCCCCAAAGTCAGAAAATAACATGCATTTTTTAAATCCAAATATCTGCATTAATTACTACATGGATGCTTCTGGCTTAGGGGAGAGTGGGGTAAGTGGATAAATGTTTTACATTCAGCATCAGTATGTCAAGAGAAATATAGTATTATTTCTAACAAATATATCTACATATACACTACATGACCAAAAGTTTCTGGACACATTTCATTCCAAAATAATGGGCATTAATATGGAGTTGTCCTCCCTTTGCTGCTATAACAGCCTCTACTCTTCTAAGAAGGCTTTAGATGTTGGAACATTGCTGGGGGGACTTGTTTCCATTCAGCCACAATAGCATTAGTGAGATCAGGCACTGATGTTGGGCGATTAGGTCTGGCTCGCAGTCTGTGTTCCAATTCATCCAAAAGGTGTTGGATGGGGTTGATGTCAAGGCTCTGTGCAGGCCAGTCAAGTTCTTCCACACCGATCTCGACAAACCATTTCTTTATAGTTGGCACTATGCATTGGGGCAGGTAGCATTCTCCTGGCATCTGCCAAACCCAGATTTGTCCGTCGAACTACCAGATGGTGAAGCGTGATTCACTACTCAATAGAATGCGTTTCCACTGCTCCAAAGTACAATGGCGACGAGCTTTACAATACTCCAGCCGACACATGGCATTGTGCATGGTGATCTTAGGCTTGTGTGTGGCTGTTCGGTCATGGAAATCCATTTCATGAAGCTCCCGACGAACAGTTCTTGTGCTGACGTTGTTTCGAGAGGCAGTTTGGAACTTGGTGAACTTGTTGCAACCGAGGACTCAATCTTCCCGTTCTGTGAGCTTGTGTGGCCTACCACTTCGTGGCTGAGTCGTTGTTCCTCCGACATTCCACTGCACAACAACAGCACTTACAGTTAACCGGGGCAGCTCTAGCAGGGCAGAAATTTGACAGACTGACTTGTTGGCATCCTATGACGGTGCCACGTTGAAAGTCACTGAGCTCTTCAGTAAGGCCATTCTACTTCCAATGTTCGTCTATGGAGATTGCATAGCTGTGGCTCAATTTTATACCCGTCAGCAACAGTTGTAGCTGAAATATCTGAAACTACTAATTTGAAGGGGTGTCCACTATATACAGTTGAAGTTAGACATTTACATACACTTAGGTTGGAGTCATTAAAACTTGTTTTTCAACCACTCCACAAATGTCTTGTTAACAACTATAGTTTTGGCAAGTTGGTTAGGACATCTACTTTGTGCAAAAATTGTTTACAGACAGATTATTTCACTTATAATTCACTGTATCACAATTCCAGTGGGTCAGAAGTTACATACACTAAGTTGACTGTGCCTTTAAACAGCTTGGACAATTCCAGGAAATTATGTCATGGCTTTAGAAGCTTCTGATCGGCTAATTGACATCATTTGAGTCAATTGGAGGTGTACCTGTGGATATATTTCAAGGCCTACCTTCAAACTCAGTGCCTCTTTGCTTAACATCATGGGAAAATCAAAAGAAATCAGCCAGGACCTCAGAAAAAAAATTGTAGACCTCCACAAGTCTGGTTCATCCTTTTCCAAACACCCGAAGGTACCACGTTCATCTGTACAAAAAATAGTACGCAAGTATAAACACCATGGGACCACGCAGCCATCATAACGCTCAGGAAGGAGACACAATCTGTCTCCTAGAGATGAACGTACTCTGGTGCGAAAAGTGCAAATCAATCCCAGAACAACAGCAAAAGACCTTGTGAAGATGCTGGAGGAAACAGGTACAACAGTAGCTATATCCACAGTAAAACAAGTCCTATTTTGACATAACCTGAATGGCCGCTCATCAAGGAAGAAGCCACTGCTCCAAACCGCCGTAAAAAAGATAGACTATGGTTTGCAACTGTACATGGGGACAAAGATCGTACTTTTTGGAGAAATGTCCTCTGGTCTGATGAAACAAAAATAGAACAGTTTGGACATAATGACCATCGTTATGTTCGGAGGATAAAGGGGATGCTTGCAAGTCGAAGAACACCATCCCAACCATGAAGCACAGGGGTGGCAGCATCATGTTGTGGTGGTGCTTTGCTGCAGGAGGGACTGGTGCACTTCACAAAATAGATGGCATCATGAGGCTGGAAAATTATGTGGATATATTGAAGCAACATCTCAAGACATCAATCAGGAAGTTAAAACTTGGTCGCAAATGGGTCTTCCAAATGGACAATGACCCCAAGCATACATCCAAAGTTGTGGCAAAATGATTTAAGGACAACAAAGTCAAGGTATTGGAGTGGCCATCACAAAGCTCTGTCCTCATCCTAATTTGTGGGCAGAACTGAAAAAGCGTGTGCGAGCAAGGAGGCCTGCAATCCTGTCTCAGTTACACCAGTTCTGTCAGGAGGAATGGGACAAAATTCACCCTACTTATTGCTGGAAGCTTGTGGAAGGCTACCATAAATGTTTGACCCAAGTTAAACAATTTAAAGGCAATGCTACCAAATACTAATTGAGTGTATATAAACTTCTAACCCACTGGAATAGTGATGAAAGAAATCAAATCTGAAGTAAGTCATTCTCTCTACTATTATTCTGACTTTTCACATTCTTAAAATAAAGTGGTGATCCTAACTGACCTAAGACAGGGAATTCTTACTCTGATTAAAAGCCAGGAATTGTGAAAAACTGAGTTTTAATGTATTTGGCTAAGGTGTATGTAAACTTCCAAATTCAACTGTATATACAGTGGGGCAAAAAAGTATTTGCAAATAAATTCATAAAAAATCCTACAATGTGATTTTCTGGATTTTTTTCCCTAATTTTGTCTGTCATAGTAGAAGTGTACCTATGATGAAAATGACAGGCCTTTCTCATCTTTTTAAGTGGGAGAACTTGCACAATTGGTGGCTGTCTAAATACTTTCCCCCCCACTGTATGTATAAGAGATACATTTGGTGCATAGGAAGTAACGACAAGGGAATCGTTGAAGATGCACATGGGTAATAAGGGAGATTACAGAGTGAGTTTGGGAATAGTACTGAGTGAATATGAAAGTTGTGTGTGGTTGTGTGAGTGTGGAAGGATGTGTTAAACTGATTGAAATTTGGATAATAAGCTAACTGATTGAAATGTGGATAATAAGCTGATTGAAATATGGATACTAAGCTGATTGATATATGGATAATAAGCTGATTGAAATATGGATACAACTAACTGTCAGGGGACTAGCTCCAGTGTGAATGTGGAGTGAATGTGAGCTGAGTTTTCCAGTTCTGTGTGAGCTGAGCCCTCCATTCACTTTTTTTTACCTATACATATAAACACAGCATAAAAAGAAACTTCCCTTTTTTCAGGCCCCTGTCTTTCAAAGATAATTAGTAAAAATCTAAATAACTTCACAGATCTTCATTGTAAAGGGTTTAAACACTGTTTCCCATGCTTGTTCAATGAACCATAAACAATTAATGAACATGCACCTGTGGAATGGTCGTTAACTTCTTGGTGACAGGGGGGCAGTATTGAGTAGCTTGGATGAATAAGGTTCCCAGAGTAAACTGCCTGCTACTCTGTCCCAGATGCTAATATATGCATATTATTATTAGTATTGGATAGAAAACCCTTTGAAGTTTCTAAAACTGTTTGGATGATGTCTGTGGGTATAACTCATATGGCAGGTGAAAACCTGACAAAAATCCAACCAGGAAGTGGGAAATCTAAGGTTTGTAGTTTTTCAACTCTTTGCCATTCCAATATACAGTGTAAATGGGGTCATATTGCACTTCCTAAGGCTTCCACTAGAGGTCAACAGTCTTTAGAACATTGTTTCAGGAATATTTATAATGCTATTTCTGACTAATGTTCACGACACAATATGGCGGATATCTTTTTGGCTGCTTTTTTGTCTGAACGCTGTACTCAGATTATTGCATGGTTTGCTTTTTCCGTAAAGCTTTTTTGAAATCTGTCACAGCGGTTGCATTAACTTCTCTGTGATATGTGGGACGGTAGCGTCCCACCTCGCCCTTGGCTGAGAAGCAACCCCACACATGAATGATCTCAGGATGCTTTACTGTTGGCATGACACAGGACTGATGGTAATGCTCACCTTGTCTTCTCTGGACAAGCTTTTTTCCGGATGCCCCAAACAATTGTTAAGGGGATTCATCAGAGAAAATTACTTTACCCCAGTCCTCAGCAGTCCAATCCCTGTACCTTTTGCAGAATATCAGTCTGTCCCTGATGTTTTTCCTGGAGAGAAGTAGCTTCTTTGCTGCCCTTCTTGATACCAGGCCATCCTCCAAAAGTCTTCGCCTCACTGTGAATGCAGATGCACTCACACCTGCCTGCTGCCATTCCTGAGCAAGCTCTGTACAGGTGGGGCCCAAAGCAAAGACGACGGCACGTGTTTCCTTGAAGATAACCATGGTTGACAGAGGAAGAACAATGATTCCAGGCACCACCCTCATTTTGAAACTGCCAGTCTGTTACTCGAACTCAGTCGGCATGACATAGTGATCTCCAGCCTTGTCCTCGTCAACACTCACACCTGTGAAAGAGTCACTGACATGATGTCAGCTGGTCCTTTTGTGGCAGGGTTGAAATGCAATGTAAATGTAGTTGGGGGATTCAGTTCATTTGCATTGCAAAGAGGGACTTTGCAATTAATTGCAATTCATCTGATCACTCTTCATAACATTCTGGAGTATATGCAAATTGCCATCATACACAACTGCAGACTGTGAAAATTCATATTTGTGCCATTCTCAAAACTTTTGGCCACGACTGTACAGCAACACCTCCCCCATAAGCATTTCTGTCTCTTCTATAGATGTTATATCCCTGTATTGCTACTGCTGTATCATCAAATGAATTATCTAAGTGAGTCTCAGAAATTAATAATATATTAATGTTATCTGATGTCAGCAAGTTATTGATTTCATTAACCTTATTTCTAAGGCCTCACCAATTAATATGGTCTATTTTCAGCCCTTTCTTGGGCTTTCAGAGATAGACATAATACTGAAAAGAGGAAACAAAGCAAGAGAAAAAAATATACATTCAGCAGACCACTATCAGCCTGGGTCTGTCACCTGGGACGGTGTTGGGTTTCCAGTCCTATGGGCGCGCTCCACCTTAATCTTCCTGTGGTCCATCTTATCTGTCGGCCCCAGCCGCGAACTCAGGCTCTGTGTGTAGTTAATCTGACCCTCTCTGCCTAGTCATCGTCATTTTACCTGCTATTGTTGTGTTAGCTGATTAGCTGTTGCTGTCTCACCTGTTGTTTTAGCTAGCTCTCCCAATCAACACCTGTGATTACTTTATGCCTCGCTGTATGTCTCTCTCAAATGTCAATATGCCTTGTATACTGTTGTTCAGGTTAGTTATCATTGTTTTAGTTTACAATGGACCCCCTAGTTCCACTCTTCATACTTCTGATACCTCCTTTGTCCCACCTCCCACACATGCGGTGACCTCACCCATTACAACCAGCATGTCCAGAGATACAACCTCTCTTATCATCACCCAGTGCCTGGGCTTACCTCCGCTGTACCCGCACCCCACCATAACCCTGTCTGCGCATTATGCCCTGAATATATTCTACCACGCCCAGAAATCTGCTCCTTTTATTCTTTGTCTCCAAAGCTCTAGGCGACCAGTTTTGATAGCCTTTAGCTGCACCCTAATTCTACTCCTCCTCTGTTCCGCGGGTGATGTGGAGGTAAACCCAGGCCCTGCATGTCCCCAGGCACCCTCATTTGTTGACTTCTGTGATCGAAAAAGCCTTGGTTTCATGCATGTCAACATCAGAAGCATCCTCCGTAAGTTTGTTTTACTCACTGCTTTAGCACACTCTGCCAACCCTGATGTCCTTGCTGTGTCTGAATCCTGGCTTAGGAAGGCCACCAAAAATTCTGAGATTTCCATACCCAACTATAACATTTTCCGTCAAGATAGAACTGCCAAAGGGGGAGGAGTTGCAATCTACTGCAGAGATAGCCTGCAAAGTAATGTTAGGTAACCTAAACTGGGATATGCTTAACACCCCGGCAGTCCTACAATCTAAGCTAGATGCCCTCGATCTCACACAAATCATCAAGAAACCCACCAGGTACAACCCTAAATCTGTAAACAAGGGCACCCTCATAGACGTTATCCTGACCAACTGACCCTCCAAATACACCTCCGCTGTCTTCGATCAGGATCTCAGCGATCACTGCCTCATTGCCTGTATCCGCTACGGGTCCGCAGTCAAACGACCACCCTTAATCACTGTCAAACGCTCCCTAAAACACTTAATCGACCTGGCCCAGGTATCCTGGATACAGCTTCTCCTTTACCCAAATCCAGGTAGCAGATGTTCTGAAAGAGCTGCAAAACCCGGACCCGTACAAATCAGCTGGGCTTGACAATCTGGACCCTATATTTCTGAAACTATCCACCGCCATTGTCGCAACCTCTATTACCAGTCTGTTCAACCTCTCTTTCATATCGTATGAGATCCTGTGCAGCCGTCTTCATTGACCTGGCCAAGACTTTCGACTCTGTCAATCACCATATTCTTATCGACAGACTCAGTAGGCTCGGTTTGTCTAATGACTGCCTTGCCTGGTTCTCCAACTACTTTGCAGACAGAGTTCAGTGTCAAATCGGAGGGCATGTTGTCCAGTCCTCTGGCAGTCTCCATGGGGGTGCCACAGGGTTCAATTCTCGGGCCGACTCTTTTCTCTGTATATATCAATGATGTTGCTCTTGCTGCGGGTGATTCCCTGATCCACCTCTACACAGACGACACGATTCTGTATACTTCTGGCCCTTCCTTGGACACTGTGCTATCTAACCTCCACACGAGCTTCAATGCCATACAACACTCCTTCCGTGGCCTCCAACTGCTCTTAAACGCTAGTAAAACCAAATGCATGCTTTTCAACCGTTCGCTACCTGCATCCGCACGCCCAACTTGCATCACCACCCTGAATTGTTCCGACCTAGAATATGTGGACATCTATAAGTACCTAGGTGTCTGGCTAGACTGTAAACTCTCCTTCCAGACTCATATCAAACATCTCCAATCCAAAATCAAATCTAGAATCAGCTTTCTATTTCGCAACAAAGCCTCCTTCACTCACGCCTCCAAACTTACCCTTGTAAAACTGACTATCCTACCGATCCTCGACTTCGGCGATGTCATCTACAAAATGGCTTCCAATACTCTACTCAGCAAATTTGATGCAGTTTATCACAGTGCCATCCGCTTTGTTACTAAAGCACCTTATACCACCCCCCCCCCCTTTAAGATTTAGATGCACTATTGTAAAGTGACTGTTCCACTGGATGTCATAAGGTGAATGCACCAATTTGTAAGTCGCTCTGGATAAGAGCGTCTGCTAAATGACTTAAATGTAAGTGTAAATGTCTGTATGCTCTAGTCAGCTGGCCCTCGCTACATATTCGTCGCCAGACCCACTGGCTCCAGGCCATCTACAAGTCCATGCTAGGTAAAGCTCTGCCTTATCTCAGTTCACTGGTCACGATGGCAACACCCACCCGTAGCACGCACTCCAGCAAGTGTATCTCACTGATCATCCCTAAAGCCAACACCTCATTTGGCTGCCTTTCCTTCCAGTTCTCTGCTGCCTGTGACTGGAACAAATTGCAAAAATTGTTGAGGTTGGAGACATTGATCTCCCTCACCAACTTTAAACATCTGCTATCTGAGCAGCTAACCGATCGCTGCAGCTGTACATAGTCCCTCGTTAAATAGCCCACCCAATTTGCCTACCTAATCCCCATACTGTTTTTATTTATTTACTTTTTTGCTCTTTTGCACACCAGTATCTCTACCTGCACATGACCATCTGATCATTTATCACTCGTGTTAATCTGCTAAATTGTAATTATTGCCCTACCTCCTCATGCCTTTTGCACACAATGTATATAGACTTTAAAAAAATATATATAGATATTTATATATAATATATATATAAATAAATATATATATATATTTGTTTTTTTCTTCTCCCTACTGTGTTATTGACTTGTTTATTTTTTACTCCATGTGTAACTCTGTGTTGCTGTCTGTTCACACTGCTATGCTTTATCTTGGCCAGGTCGCAGTTGTAAATGAGAACTTGTTCTCAACTAGCCTACCTGGTTAAATAAAGGTGAAATAAAAAAATAAAAAATACATTTTTTTTCTCAGAGATCATTTCATTCACTTTGTCCTCAGACTCCGGCCAGGTGTCATGTGGAGATTCTGCAATTCCGTCCACAACCATGTTGTTCCGCCTTGATTGTCCCTCGAGGTTATCATGGATTCACACACAGAACTTGCTGCTCTCCTGTTTCAACACATCGAACTGACCGTGGGAGAACTGCAAACTGTTCTTCAGGTCCTGGACCATTTTTTTATTAGCTGAATCCATCAGTATTTGGACAAAACACCTGAAGGTATTTTCTTGTTGTTGTAACAACAAAAAAAGATCCTTCATGTTTGATAGAGACAGAGCAGGTCACAGGAAACATTGAAAACAACACACAGCAGGGATCTAGACAGCCACAAACCTGGGACAATAGTAGGGTCATAGACCCCTACACTAATTATCTTTGATCCTCAGACAAAGTGAGTTTTCACTATTCTACAGACCTAACTTGCTTACCACTTTTTCCATGTAGCTTATTCCTTCACAGACTCCATGAAATGATGACCTCTTCCTTAATATTTGGTCACATTATTATTGTTTATGGTTTCCTAGAATCAAGGGGTGGCTCAACTAACCCCACGTCCCCTACTGTAGGAAACGACTTGTGAAATTCACCTTACTCTACAGGTTGGAAGGCAAGGTTACTGGTTGTTGATCTGTGTGGAATGTCCGTACAGCGGTGCTACCAAGAGACTAGCACTTTGGGATGAGGGAAATGCATATGTGGGAGAAAAGTGACTGAAATAGGTAATGTCTCTCTCACATCCACACTGCTGTTTAGAGGCACACGTCACCCTGTCAGCACAGATAATCTGTGTAGCGCCTGACATGAAGCAACAGAGAGGTATGAAAAGTGACACTATTGAGATAGAACTAGAATATAGGACTTTCCTGGAGACACCATGAGCCAATGTCTTTTCTGAGAGCGGTGCGATGTACTGGCTAGTTGACAAAACTCATATACTGGTAAATCAATCAAAGGATTTACTGCTGACTATGACATTTATAAGTCTTGCATCATCAACCTGGAGGTTTTTCAAAGGTTATATTTCCAGAATTTCTCATGAAACAGAATTTCTTCTAATCTACTCTAATCATAAATGTTACTTATTTAATCTACATTTGTGGTACATATGAAACAATGTAATAATCAATACACAAATGACTTGGCTACCTATTAAGCCTCGATTGAGCAGAACTGTGTGTTTGCAAATTAAGTGAAGTGAACTAGCTATCAGTTCAGTTGCCATCTTCAGTCCCTATAAACAGATTGAAAAACATATTTGCTACATTTGTCATTGGCTGGCCTTCATAATTTAAACCTTCCTGAATTCACAATTAGTCAGTTTAGTTGTTCATCTAAAGAGCTGATAAACTCATTTGGATGAGATTGCTTGCTAGCCAGCTAGCAGCGAACATTAGATCGTTGTGTAAATTGTTAGCTGGATAGCTAGCTTGGCTAGTGGGCTGATAAAAGAAAACATGGCATTGTATGTTCAAATTATTGAATAAAAAAACTTAATAATAAAGGAATTTGTTGACTATTTTAAAATAATTTTGTAAGCACAAACATTATACTCACATTTGACAAAGTTATTCCATATGCTCACTGTTAAATGTTCTCTGAAGCGGGGACTTTTGTCAGCCATTCATTTCTTCTTCCTCCTCTTCTTCTATCTGGCGGTACACACAAACAAATTTTGAACGTGAAATATATGCTAAATATATTCATAATACTAACTAAGATAAAGAAAACAACCTACTTTGCAAAAAAGTATAATCAGATTCTGCCATTTATGAATATCCTACCTGGCGAAAGATATATTGGAAGCGGACTTCAAAAATCGCCCTTCTTTAGTCCTGCTTGAAATGTGGCCACAAAAAGGCAGCATCCTTGTCGATTTGGGACACGGCCTTTGTCTGAATTTCACATGAAACAGATGATCTACTCTATTCATAATGTTACTTTAATTTAGCATTACAATAGCATGAAACACAAATGTCCAAAATGTTTTGATGATTTATTCAGCAAATATGATAAAAACCAAGGGACGTGAAAGACTGATTAGAGATCCTTTCAAGGTGGCAAAGGTAAATGTTACAGAAAAGTATCAGAAGTGACAACGTGGTTACCATTCAATGTAGAGAAGAATGCGGCATAGAAGTATGACATACTCCTTGTCAGTCAATGTTAAAGTGGTATCTTGGAGGAGACCAGTTATGAAAATGCTGTGCACAGATTGCATTATTGCGATTTGTTTTAAATACAGTACGTAGTGCATATATGTTTATTGTGTTGAGTACCCGTTTTTGCTGAATATGCCCTTGAAGAAAACATAACATTTTGGGGTTTCTACATTCAATACAGGAGCATTTGCGGCCATTCAGTGGTTTGAAATGCAGCCAGATAATTTAAAAGACAATTGAGAGAAAGTATAGTTGGGTCTTCTGAACCCCTGCCCTTTCAAATGTCATTGCACAATATGACACAAACAAGAGGCACTGACACTACCACAATACAACAGAACACAGCTAATAATCATATGCACATCCACATAACCTAAATGAGACAATGGTTAACCTTTCAAAAACAAAAAAAAGTACAGTACAAAAGCAGCAACACAAAAACATTTAAATGACATAACCCAGAGCCAAAACTAGACGTTAACTTGACAAGCACAGAAAAAAACACAAAATACAAGAGATTCAGTCTCACTCAACAAATTGAAAAAAGACATGACTTTGGCTCCGTCATCATACAACAATAGCAGATGATCTTTCCTATTGCATTTTATTCTATATGTTCTGGAGTGGCTTATCCTTAACCTTGATATGATCTGGCAGCACAACACATTGTACACAGGTTGATGTGTCAGAGCAGTCTATTCCTCTTACCTGCAGGCTAATTGCTAGGTTCAACTATACTTAGTCTGCTCTATAGACTCGCAGGGTACATACAATGGACCAAATACAAAAAAGAGTGACCTCTTTAGCTTGCCTTCAGATGACTGAAGGCAAGTGAGCTTCAAAAGTATTGGGACAGTGAAATGGTTTTTTTCTTTGGCTCTGTACTCCAGCACTTTAGATTTGAAATGGTACAATGACTAACAGGTTGAACTGCAGACTGTCAGCTTTAATTTGAGCGGAATTTCCTCCATATCGGGTGAACCGTTTAGAAATGACAGGACTTTTATACATAATCCCCCCATTTTAGGGGACCAAAAATATTGGGACATTCACTTATATGTGTATTAAAGTAGTAAAAAGTTAAGTATTTTGTCCCATATTCATAGCACGCAATGACTACATTAAGCTTGTGACTACGAATTTGTTGGATACATTTGATGTGCCCAATAGAAATTAATGGTAAATAATGTAGTGTGTCATGCTAACCTCTCAACATTACAATAACATGGGAGGTTAAATTGCGTCTGTAACTTACAAATAATTTGTAAATAACTGCAAATTGACTGCAAGAAGCCCAAACAGATAATATTTCACTTAAACATAATCATTTCAAACCTTGCTTACATTTGTATACAATCACATATCTCTCTATTATTTGTGGGGAATACTTTGGAACAGATGTCTAAAAATGTTATCACTTGGAGCTCCTTTGCTGGAGTTTTTACAGCCTTTTATGTCTAACAATAGAAAAATGATTTGCTCAGAAAATTTGGGCCGCCAAATAAAATCACGGCCCGCCAGTCAGGGAACCCTGCTCTACTGGCATATCAACGTTCCCGAGTGGGATACCTGCTACTCTCTGTCGCTCAGTGGGTAGAGTATGGAGCAGCGCAATGCCAGGAGAGTGAGTTAGATTCCCGGGACCACCCATACGTAAAATGTATGCACACATGAATAAGTCGCTTTGGATAAAAGCATCTGCTAAATGGCATATATATTAACGTCAGCTCCAGGTAACAGGGACAAACAAAACGGGGTCAATATGTAGTAACAATGGTGGCTAAATCCCACTCGAAAATGTATGTTTGTGTGTGGGCCAAGCATCTGTATGTGTAGCCCATGATCCCTCACCTGTACCGCCCTTTCCCCTCCCCCTCTTTTCTCTCCATTACGCAGTCACTGGGATGTCCTAGCGGGTGTCAGTGTGTCGTACTTCCTGCGACTCACCCTGCCAGAAAAGAGTCCAGCATTGGTAAACAACAGTGTTCGGGAAGCTACTCTGAAAATATAGTTTACCAAGCTACCAATTACTTCACTGGAATAAGTTAAACTACACTAAAGCTACCCTTAAGAAAAATATAGTTCATTTAACTAAAGTTACCTTGAAAAATTACTTCACTACATCCACACTACTAGGTGAACAAATCTGAAATGCCATAGACTACACTTTAGGGTGATATGCAACCAGAAGGTGTAATTTAGCCTATTTAACACAAAAATTATGTTTCAAGTGAGATTTAGGCAGGTCTGATGCTTTGTAAAAGAAATGACATGATTGCATACAGCACATATATTTTATTTTTGCAAAATAAGTAGTGTGTAATTCCAGTAGTTATCTACATACCTACATAGCAAAACAAGTAATTAACTACTGAAAACACTACCAATATTTGAATTTAGTTAAACTACCACCAAGCTACTGCAAAATGTAGTTAAATCACTAGTTCAACTACATGTAGTTCACTACTCCAGGGCGGGCAGTGAATGAGCACTGATTGTTAAACCCTCACCTAATCTTGCGCTGATTAGAGGGAGAAAAGAGAGAGAGACAGACAAATCCAGACTGACTACCATGATACACAGCAAACACACATTAGCACAGATAAAATACTCACACTAATCAGCTCATATTCTCTCATACATTACACCAGGGTATTATTACAGTTTGTCAGGAATATTCAATGTAAAGAGATATTTTTGTTGGTGAAGGTTTGCCATTTTCTCTTATGCACGCTAACCATTCTTTTTTGTACCACAGTCCAACATTCTTCAAGAATGTTAAATGTTCCAAAAAGTGAACTGAGATGACAAAGTATGGCATTCGGCAATTTGCACCAGCAAGGTCTCTTTATGCTCCACGTTTATCATTAGCATCACTTGACATTAGTGGAGTGAGTGAGATGCCTTGTACTGACTGTATTGCACACCTGTCCAGCAGGGGGCAGGAGTGGGAGCAATGTTTACAGTAGCAGTGGTACAGTACAGAAATGGTTTTGATTCCAAAACCTTTGTTGCCACATGGCTAAACTAAGATCTTTTGGAGTTTTGTTGTGACCCAGAAAGTTGTGTAGCTAATATCTTTTCTCTCCAGAACCAAGTCTTGAGCCACAACCTCCAATGAGTTCACCACAAAACAGACCCACCATTTAGGGAAACACAGTACGAGGTCCCAACTCAGTCATCGGGTATGGGCGTATTACAATTTCCATGGTAGATATACACCGGCCCCTCACAGCGGTAGTAGAGCTGGAACACGTCCCCGTATCCATGCTCCCTCCACCAGGTACACAGCTGGCGGTTCCAGCCACAGGCCAACTGGTGGAACAGCCCTGGGTGTTCCATGCCGATCATGCTGAAGAAGTCCTGGTCACCCAGGTGGCCCCTGAAGTGGTACTGGTCAGCCAGCTGGGCCACGTTTCTGGGCTCCAGGAGTTGGTTGTAGAGGGCTGAGGTCCGCATGGCCCCTAGGTCCAGCAGCATCACGCCACTGTTGAAGCCCGGCAAGCCGTCGGGAGGAGGCTCCCCCACACGGGATTGAGGGTTCTCTTTACGGTACTGCCAGAAGGTGTGTCTGGAGGGGAAAGAGTTAAGGGGAAGTTCAGAGAAAGAACCAAGAGGTTGTTCCGTAAAGCACGATGTCCATAACAATGCAGATAGAGAAGTAGTGTAAAGATGTGATTACCTAGTTGTGGATTAGTTGGGATAAAAGAGACAGAGATCATTAGTGCCTAATGATGTCAAATTGACACCAAAAAGTATGACACAATCGCACCTGCACTTTAAGTCAACTAAAATATTCAAATTTATAGACCTCAGTCTTCTCAAAGATATCATTTTGAGTGAGTAAAGTATTTTTTAAAGACTGTTTTCTTATGCTATACACCACCATACTGCTATATGCTGAAAGCCTAGACAAAGAATCCTATCATGCATTTCTACATGACACATCTAAAGAGGGGGAAACACCGCCCTGCACCATCGGGGCTCTTCCAGAGTGGACAGCACCTCCTCACCCCACCACCCCCATGCTTACAGGACAACATCCCAATCAGAAGAAACCAACAGTTCAGTAAGACAGCTATGCAGAATTGGCACGAAGAATAGAGCACCCTGCTGCAGCCGAGCTAAACCAGGGAAGGCATCTCTTCTTTGTTATTATCAGAAATATAATTATTAGAAATAAAACATCTTACCATTATGAGTTCAGTTTCAGATAAGCTACCCGGGAAAGGGTTCAAGTTAGCTCATATAAATATATGTAGCCTCGGAAACAAATTTCATGAGATGAGTAATTTGCTAATCTTAGAAAATATTAATACATTCGCCATTTCTGAGACTTACTTAGACAACACATTTGATGATATGGCAGTAAGAATACAAGGATATATGGTAACATCTATTGAAAAGACAGGAATGCCTACAGGGGAGGTGTTGCTATGTCCACTACCGGTCAAAAGTGTTTCTTTATTTGTACTATTTACTACACTGTGGAATAATATTGAAGACATCAAAACTATTAAACAACACATATGGAATCATATAGTAACCAAAAAAGTGTTAAACAAATCAAAATATATTTTATATTTGAGATTCTTCATATAACCACACTTTGCCTTGATGACAGCTTTGCACACTCATGGCATTCTTTCAACCAGCTTCATTAGGTAGTCACCTGGAATGCATTTCAATTAACAGGTGTGCCTTCTTAATGTTTTATGAGCCAATCAGTTGTGTTGTGACAAGGTGGGGGGGGGGGTTTACAGAGGATAGCCTCTGTGTGTGTGTGTGTGTGTGTGTGTGTGTGTGTGTGTGTGTGTGTGTGTGTGTGTGTGTGTGTGTGTGTGTGTGTGTGTGTGTGTGTGTGTGTGTGTGTGTGTGTGTGTGTGTGTGTGTGTGTGTGTGTGTGTGTGTTTGGGCTGGTCCCTTCGATGGCGAGCAGAGCAGATCAGATCTGCTTCAGGCCAGGCCAGGGTCTGCTGAATAAACAGCCCTGCACAAAACAGGAAGAGAGCTGGTCCAGGAGCCAGATGGAGCGCCAGGGGGCTCTGCCAACTCAGCACCCTACTCTGCCAACACACTAAGCCCATAGATCTACATAGGACATGGCATCTTAAATTACCATATGTGTGTATATGTTTTTTAATATATTATCTTGCTACACTGTTACAGTTCCTGTCAGTGGTACCAGTTTGCAACAGAATAATATCTAATATTATCACTGTTGATGAGAACTTGGTCTGGCCAGAACTAGTCGATTGCATAACAGACAGCTCATGTGCATAGTCCTGGCCTGGTTCAGGAGCTCTGTGGCCCTTAGTCTTTAGCCTGACCTTCTGGCTAACCCCAATGATCTCCGATCTAAAGGGTATTTTCTAGGAGAGGAGCAGCCTGCCTCCAGTGTGCTCTGCTCTGCTCTCCAGCTCTAACAGAGGAATGTGAGGCTACCAGCCTAGTAGTCTGACCGTGTGTTTGCTCAGCTGTGGTTACACTCAGGGCTAGACGCCGGCTCTCCAAAACTTCGACACCACAGCCCCCCCTAATGGTGACGGTACCTCTGTCTCACCTTGAGGGCAGATGAGGTATGGACTGAGTTAGGGGAGCTTAGGGTGGACAGGAAAGAGTTATTTAACCCTCTACACACTGCAAGCTTATCCCTCTTTGCAGCATAAAATATTGAATAATGCATAGCTGCCAAGCACGCTTCTCTCCCATAAGCAGCAGCTTATGCAGGAAATCCACATATTGGCAAGGGGCCTGCTATGTCAGGAAATACCTGGGTAAATGTTGTGAATGCAGGAATTTCGAAATTAGGCCAAATGTCATGGAAATGGTGGCTGATGGGCATGAAGGCACCTTGAGGGGAGTGGTGGAAATGTACGCTGGAGAGGCGGGCCAGGCTGACATTCTGTACTCTACTGTGTGATGTGTAGAGTACTGCACTTAAGACACACGGCGGCAGGGTAGCCTAGTGGTTAGAGCATTGGCCTAGTAACCGAACGGTTGCAAGTTCAAATCCCCGAGCTGACAAGTTACAAAATCTGTCGTTCTGCCCCTGAACAGGCAGTTAACCCGCTGTTCCTAGGCCGTCATTGAAAATAAGAATTTGTTCTTAACTGGCTTGCCTAGTAAAATAAAGGTTAAAAAAAAATATTTAAAAATAAAAATAAAAAACACAGTAGCACAGCTCTGATGTGTTTGCATGGACTGATATATTGATATAACTAGGCAGGTACAGGTATATCATTTTGGTGTGAAGCTTTAAAGGTCAGCTGCCTTTAGGTCGTTTAAAACCAGTGAAGTTGTTTCTATGTTGCATTGATATGAGTCATTATTCTAGCAGCCAGAACCTCCAGACAGTGCAACAGACCTGCTCATTACGGAGCGCATCAAACTTGTTTATATAAGACAACACGTTGCCAATGTTATGTTAAAATAACTGTTGGCCCTAAGCCCTTTATGGAGTGGCCACTTGCTGAAGTGTTTGTCAATCCCTCAAATGTGACACTTTTTTGGGGGCAAAATGAGAATTGAGACGATCAGAGCACACTTGAATAACAACTCCAACTTGTCAATATTCCAAAAACCCATTTGAAAGAATCTTGTGTCCCCGCAACCTGTTTTGCAACATGATTCCTAAAGAAACACTGCCCGACAGACCAACACACACTCTGGTAGTTGTACAAAACAAAATGGCATGAAGCACACACGTCGCCACTCGGCAGTGACTTGATAAGTTGATTGTGGCCTGGCTACTCAATGTGCTTGCTAGCTACTACTTGCTAGCTTCATTGAAAAAGGAAAAGAAAATGGGACAGAGTTGGAACTTAGATAGCTACTTTGAAAGCTTGCAGATGATGAAGTTGTAGGCATGTTGTTGTTCTTAGAAAACAGTCCGGGGCACGCAGCCAGAATTTCCCGACTCGATAGACAGTATGCAGTGCACTGACTAGTTTTACTAGCACCTTGTTTAACTTGAGAAATACTGCAACAAACACCTTAGCATGATGCAAAATTGCACGACCAAGACCTGCTCGGGCAAAAACATCTGAATGAATTACAGATTTCTTGATTTATCTTAATTCTGACTATTTTTAAAGGAAGTGACCATTTTGAGGAAGTGGCTATTTTATTGCTACGATGACTCAGGAGGGACAAACAACAGTACCTGCCAGGGTACGATACACGAACATAACACACCCATATCAAACCACACCCCCAAGACAACTCTTGTTTGGCTTTAGTGACGGCCACTAGCATTTCTTAATGAGCAATCTTCAAAACGATGCCAAATCAGGAAGTGCAGTCACCCTTTAAAGACTGTGCACTTAATTGTATGTCTCCTCTGTTGTCTGTCACGTTCTTGGACTTGGGCCTTGGCTTTGTGATGGGAGAAGGTTGCATGTTATCATTGGTATGCTTGCATGGATGTCCACCCTCCCAGAGAGGAACACACAGACACTCTGGTCAATTGGCAGAAGCAATGAGGAGCCCGCCAAGATTGCTCTACAACTATTCAGAGGATGGTTTGCAAACGCGCTGTGAAAACACAGGCAATGTGAAAAACACACTTTTCCCTCACCATCTTCTTCCCTCCATCTCAAAGAAGGCTTTGTGGTCTGAAGTTCAGAGGAGCTTGTTCTCAAGGACATTTCAGTTTAAAGTCAGTATCTGAAGTCAGGAAACAATAGAGCGATTGCCTCCTACCACAAACCAATTCTGGCACTAAAACTGCACCTAACAAGCTGTATAGGGCCATGAGCAAACAAGAAAATTCTAACCAGATGTAGCGTTTTTCGTGGCCAGTGCTTTTAATGCAGGGAAACTGAAATCCATTTTACATAATTTTTACCAGAATGTCACCTTTACTCCACACATAGAATTGCATACAAGGCCCTCCCTCACTCTCCCATTGGCTAATCAGATCATAAATCTATCCTCCTGCTTCCTGCTTACAAGCAAAAACTCAAACAGGAAGTATCAGTGACGTGCTCAATACAGAATTGGTCCAACGAAGCAGATGCTAAGCTACAGGACTGTTTAGCTAGCACATAATGTAATATGTTCCAGGATTCATCTGACAATAGCGAAGAGTTTACCACATCAGTCACCGGCTTCATTAATAAGTGCATCGATGATGTTGTCCCCCCCATTCATACACCCATGACTTATTCCACATAGACCGGCTTGAGCCTTATGTAGCAACATTTGAAATTGTATTTTTTAATTTTTTATTTAACATTGGATAAAAGTAGTTCTAGAAAATGGTATATCATATACTAGAGTTGAGGAACAATGGGAAAGTAATTCCGCTTTGAAAGTTGATCAACTTTTAACCTCACTTTTGAGAAAATGGCCCTTGAATGTTTTGATACCTAGAGTATTGAAGAGTTCTTCTTTGTCTTCACCCATTCAGCATCGATCATACCCTCAAACGCATTAAGAAGGAAAGAAATTCCACAAATGAACTTTTAACAAGGCACATCTGTTAATTGAAATGCATTCCAGGTGACTACCTTATGAAGCTGGTTGAGAGAATGCCAAGAGTGTGCAAAGCTGTCATCAAGGCAAAGGGTGGCTACTTTGAAGAATCTCAAATATAAAATATATTTAGATATTTTTAACACTTTTTTGGTTTCTACATGATTCCATATTTCATCGTTACTATTATTCTACAATGTAGAAAATAGTCAAAATAAAGAAAACCCTTGAATTAGTAGGTGTGTCCAAATATTTAACTGGTACTGTATGCCTCATCACAATTCTATCTCAGAGATCTACAGACAGTTCCTTGGACTTGGTATAGTATAGCTTGGACTTGATATGGTATAGCTTCAAATCAAATCAAATAAAATTGTATTTGTCACATACACATGGTTAGCAGATGTTAATGCGAGTGTAGCGAAATGCTTGTGCTTCTAGTTCCGACAATGCAGTGATAACCAACAAGTAATCTAACTAACAATTCCAAAACTACTGTCTTATACACAGTGTAAGGGGATAAAGAATATGTACATAAGGATATATGAATGAGTGATGGTACAGAGCAGCATACAGTAGATGGTATCGAGTACAGTATATACATATGAGATGAGTATGTAGACAAAGTAAACAAAGTGGCATAGTTAAAGTGGCTAGTGATACATGTATTACATAAGGATGCAGTCGATGATGTGGAGTACAGTATATACGTATGCATATGAGATGAATAATGTAGGGTAAGTAACATTATATAAGGTAGCATTGTTTAAGGTGGCTAGTGATCTATTTACATCATTTCCCATCAATTCCCATTATTAAAGTGGCTGGAGTTGGGTCAGTGTCAATGACAGTGTGTTGGCAGCAGCCACTCAATGTTAGTGGTGGCTGTTTAACAGTCTGATGGCCTTGAGATAGAAGCTGTTTTTCAGTCTCTCGGTCCCAGCTTTGATGCACCTGTACTGACCTCGCCTTCTGGATGATAGCGGGGTGAACAGGAAGTGGCTCGGGTGGTTGATGTCCTTGATGATCTTTATGGCCTTCCTGTAACATCGGGTGGTGTAGGTGTCCTGGGGGGCAGGTAGTTTGCCCCCGGTGATGCGTTGTGCAGACCTCACTACCCTCTGGAGAGCCTTACGGTTGAGGGCGGAGCAGTTGCCGTACCAGGCGGTGATACAAGCCCGCCAGGATGCTCTCGATTGTGCATCTGGAGAAGTTTGTGAGTGTTTTTGGTGACAAGCCAAATTTCTTCAGCCTCCTGAGGTTGAAGAGGCGCTGCTGCGCCTTCTTCACGACGCTGTCAGTGTGAGTGGACCAATTCAGTTAGTCTGTGATGTGTATGCCGAGGAACTTAAAACTTGCTACCCTCTCCACTACTGTTCTATCGATGTGGATAGCGGGATGTTCCCTCAAGTCCACAATCATCTCCTTAGTTTTGTTGACGTTGAGTGCGAGGTTATTTTCCTGACACCACACTCCGAGGGCCCTCACCTCCTCCCTGTAGGCCGTCTCGTCGTTGTTGGTAATCAAGCCTACCACTGTTGTGTCGTCTGCAAACTTGATGATTGAGTTGGAGGCGTGCGTGGCCACGCAGTCGTGGGTGGACAGGGAGTACAGGAGAGGGCTCAGAACGCACCCTTGTGGGGCCCCCGTGTTGAGGATCAGCGGGGAGGAGATGTTGTTGCTTCTGCTCATACATGCACTTTCAACTGTGGGACCTTATATAGACAGGTGTGTTTCTTTTTAAATCATGTCCTAACATTTGAATTGGCCATAGGTGGACTACAATGAAGTTTGAGGGGTCAATACACACCCTGCTTTGATTCCAAGCTGTATCACAACCGGCTATGATTGGGAGTCCCATAGGGCAGCTCACAATTGGCCCAGCTTTGTCCGGCTGAGGGTTTGGCTGGGGTAGGCAGCCATTGTAAATAAGAATTTGTTCTTAACCGACTTGCCTAGTTAAATGGTAAAATAAAAATGTACACCGACTATGCACACACACACTGGACTCTACCCACACTCACACTTACTTACGCTGACACCCCAACACACACACACATTACATACACCCACACACACAACATGCGCACACATGCATGCTGACGCCACACATACAATCACAAGCATTTCACTGTTAGTCTACACCGGTTGTTTATGAAGCATGTGACAAATAACTTTTGATTTGAGCAGAGAAGCTTTGCCAGACTTTCCTTGACTGCTGTGGAGAGAGGCTCAGGCAGTGTCAAAGAAACCCTTTAAACACTGCTTTTATCCACATGCCTCCAACTCCCAAAAACTCCCTTATCTACTTAGTGAACCGATCTCAGAGAGGGAAGGGAGTTGGGAGCCTTTGGCGCAGGAGAGAGCTCATCTCAAAGGCCTCCAGGTGTTAATTCCTGCTATTTGATGCTCCAGACGCAGATTTGCTTTGATCCTTGTAACCTCCACTCAGGAGTTTAGCATGAAAGGCCACAAGAAAGAGAAAACTTCAAAGAAACGCAGAGAACTAAAAGTCTAACTAATTGTTTCGTCTCTACTACCTGGTATGGTGAACTGACAGTTTGAGTTACAGTACTGCATCTCCATTCCTTGGGGTGTCTTCAAAGTGTAACAAGTTCATTTGTGAGCTCTACCAAAATTGAAATCACAGTAATACATTTACATAAACCTTTTAAATCAAAGGTAGCGTTACTGCTTTGATACTTAAGGGAAAGCCAGTAATGAAGTTGCAGGAAGGGGGTAGCCACCACTGTTGCCTGGTGACAGTTAATAGACAATGACCTTGTCAACAATGTCTGCTGCACAAAGTATTCGTTTCGTATTCCGCTAATAGCGGAATACGAAACGTAAAACATCAGACCAACAGCCCCATCATATGAACAAAACAATCTATCTCAGATTAGACCTTTCTACTGCCATCAAATGTCAATCTGCCAATGGAGTTTGTCCCTTTGTTAAATGATTCTCAGAGACATTTATCTTTGGGCATTGTGTGTCAACAAAACAAGGGAGAGTGAAAGGTGTTTTGGTGAAACTTTTCTGACCTTGTTTATGAGAAGAACATCTTGTTTATGAGAAGGCACTTGTTGTGCTTCAATCCAGATCTTGGGAGACCCTGAGGGGGACTTAACACTATGTCTTCTAGCCAAACAGGATGATGTGAATCACAAACACCAACGCACACTCCAATGCGTGCGTCCGCCCTATTCTGAATGCTAATTCATTAGCCGTGCCCCCGATACACAAACATGAGCTTCAATGGGAGGATAGTGAGGCGAGCAGGAGGAATAGAGGCCTCGCCTCCTATTGCAAGTGTTTCCTCTCCCTGCAGCTCAGCAAAGTCTAGTGGGACTGACAGCTTTCCTTTGACACTGTAGATTGTTTTATTGCCCCTTTATAAATAGCAGCTATAAGCTCCAAACGTACTTGTTGACATAGTTCTGTTGTACTGTCCTCCTTCCCTGTCCCCCAGACTGTAGGAAAGGGGGCTTTAAAGGCCATCTATCTCCTTTAAGTCAAGTCAGGCGGCGTGCCACATATTCCGTCCCTCTGCGACCGGCTAGGGCAACATTGACACAGCCTTTCACTCCTCCATATGGCTGTTTTGACACCAGGACTTTTGTTGAATAGCAAGCCATCATACAGACAGAGGACAAACAGCACTAAGACTGCAGTGGGGGAGAACCCTGGCCTATACCTACTGCTGAGTTAGGGCCAGGGAGAGCTAGAGCCAGGTTGAGGAGTGAGCTACAATGGAGGAGGTATGTAGTTAGGGTGGGATAAAATCCCATATTGGTGGCATACTTGAATGTCCACAGGGTACGTGCATAAACACACTCACACAGCAGCAAGCATGCACACGCACACACTTCTGTCCACTAAAGTAAATCCAATCCTCTGAGGATATGGCTGGGAAATTGCAGTGTGAAAAATTGCTAATTTCTAAGTCCTCATCATGTCTGAGGTCGTTAACATCATAGTGACATAGCCAAAAGTAGAGTAAACATGTTCCTTTCTAGGAATTGAACAAATCTGCTCAGGCACATCCAATTACATGAATCGAGCGAAATGTGCAGGAAACTGTGTCACAAAAAGTTTTAGATAACAGAGCCCAGAAGGAACTGTTTAAAAGGGGACGGCGTGGTTAATGTGCCAGGACACGTGTTAACAATTACTAGTGTACCAGAATATTTCACCTCTCACATCTCCTGCATGTCAAATATCTCTCTGCTGTTTTCAGCCCGAAGTCTAAAAGCAACAGAGAAACCAGGATTCAGTTTTGCAACATTAGATAAACATGAACTCGATGTATGTAGATCATGGGGTATAAGCAACGGATATGCAACCCAATCGCATGAGGCCGAAAGGGTTGTGGCTAGATGGAATACAGCAGGGATCCTCAGCTGGATGTCGAATTTGGCCCGCAGATGATTTTGTTTGGCACCTGAAGGACTCTCAGACCATGAGAAACAAGATTCTCTGGTCTGATGAAACCAAAATTGAACTCTTTGGCCTGAATGCCAAGCGTCACATCTGGAAGAAACTTGGCACCATCCTTACGTTGAAGCATGGTGGTGGCAGCATCGGGCTGTGGGGATGTTTTTCAGCAGCAGAGACTAGGAGACTAGTCAGCATAGAGGGAAAGATGAACGGAGCAAAGTAAAGAGATCCTTGATGAAAACCTGCTCCAGAGCGCTCAGGACCTCAGACTGGGGGCGAAGGTTCACCTTCCTAACAGGACAACGACCTAAGCACGCAGCCAAGACAACGCAGGAGTGGCTTCAGGACAAGTTTCTGAATGTCCTTGAGTGGCCCAGCCAGAGCCCAGATTTGAACCTGTTTGAACATCTCTGGAGAGATCTGAACATAGCTGTGCAGCGACGCTTCCCATCCAACCTGACAGAGCTGGAGGGGATCTTCAGAGAATAATGGGAGAAACTCACCAAATACAGTTGTGCCAAACTTTTATGGTCATACCCAAGAAGACTCGAGGCTGTAATATTTCAGTCCCCCCCCCAAAAAAAACAGAAATACCAAGAAAGTATTTATACCCCTTGACTTATTCCACATTTTGTTGTGTTACAGCCTGAATTGACAATCTACACAAAATACCCCATAATGACAAAGTAAAAACATGTTTTTAGACTTTTTGCAAATATATTGAAAGTCAAATACATAAATATCTCAAGAAAAATTATGTGAACCCTTTGGAATTACCTGGATTTCTGCATAAATTGGTCATTAATTGGTGTTAATGATGCCGGAGGAGATGACCGCCGTTTTACGGTCTCCTAACCAATTGTGCTATTATGTGTTTTTTTTGTGATATTTGTAAATTATTTTGCACATAATGTTTCTGTAACCGTATCTTTAAAGAAGAAAAGAGCTTCTGGATATCAGGACAATGATCACTCACCTCGGATTAGACAAAGATTTCTTCAACAACAACAACAAGCAGGACTCAAACGATATTCTCCAAACACCCCACAGGGCAGACATCCCAATTATTCGCAAAAGGAAGTGACGCAGAGGGCGAAGAGGCGGATGACTCGTCCGGACCCGCAGAAGACAACTAGGAAAGCTGCCATTACCGTCAATATTACTCGCCAACGTGCAATCATTGGACAATAAACTAGACGAGGTAAGATCACAAATATCCTACAAAAACTGTAATATCCTATGCTTCACGGAATTGTGGCTGAATGACGAGGAAATAAGCAAACAGGAAACCACTCACCCAGAGGCCGCGCTCCTAGTGGCCAGAGACTTTAATGAAGGGAAACTTTAAATCAGTTCTACCAAATCTCTATCAACATGTTAAATGTGCAACCAGAGAAAAAACAATCTAGATCACCTGTACTCCACACACAGAGACATGTACAAAGCTCTCCCTTGCCCTCCATTTGGTAAATCTGACCACAACTCTATACTCCTGATTCCTTCTTACAAGCAAAAATTAAAGCAGGACCCACCAGTGACTCAGTCTATAAAAAATGGTCAGATGAAGCAGATGCTAAACTACAGGACTGCTTTGCTATCACAGACTGGAACATGTTCCGTGTTTCTTCCGATGACATTAAGGAGTCCACCACATCAGTCACTGGCTTTATCAATAAGTGCATCAAGGACGTTGTCCCCATAGTACATACCCCAACCAGAAGCCATGGATTACAGGCAACATTCGCACTGAGCTAAAGGGTAGAGCTGCCGCTTTCCAGGTGCGGGACTCTAACCCGGAAGCTTACAAGAAATCCCGCTATGCCCTGCGACGAACCATCAAACAGGTAAAGCGACAATACAGGGCTAAGATTGAATCATACTACACCGGCTCTGATGCTCGTCGGATGTGGCAGGGCTTGCAAACTATTACAGACTACAAAGGGAAGCACAGCCACGAGCTGCCCAGTGACACGAGCCTACCAGACGAGCTAAATAACTCCTATGCTCGCATCAAGGCAAGCAACACTGAGGCATGCATGAGCGCATCAGCTGTTCCGGACGACAGTGTGATCACGCTCTCTGTAGCCGACGTGAGTACACAAGGCTGCGGGGCCAGACGGATTACCAAGACATGTGCTCCAGGCATGTGCTGACCAACTGGCAGGTGTCTTCACTGACATTTTCAACATGTCCATGATTGTCTGTAATACCAACATGCTTCAAGCAGACCACCATAGTCTCTGTGCCCAAGAACACAAAGGCAACCTGCCTAAATGACTACAGACCCGTAATACTCACGTTCGAAGCCATGAAGTGCTTTGAAAGGGTGATAATGGCTTACATCAACACCATTATCCCAGAAACCCTAGACCAACTCCAATTTTCATACCGCCTAAACAGATCCAAAGATGATGCAATCTCTATTGCATTCCACACTGCCCTTTCCCACCTGGACAAAAGGAACACCTATGTGAGAATGCTGTTCATTGACTTCAGCTCAGCGTTCAACACCATAGTACCCTCAAACCACATCACCAAGCTAAGGATCCTGGGACTAAACACCTTCCTCTGCAACTGGATCCTGGACTTCCTGACAGGCCGCCCCCCAGGTGGTAAGAGTAGGCAACAATACGTCTGCCACACTGATCCTTAACACTGGGGGCCCTCAGGGGTGTGTACTTAGTACCCTCCTGTATTCCCTGTTCACCCACGACTGCGTAGCCAAACACGATTCCAACTCCATTAAGTTTGCTGATGACACAACAGTGGTAGGCCTGATCACCGACAACGATGAGACGGTCTACAGGGAGAAGGTCAGAAAACTGGCAGTCTGGTGCCAGGACAACAACCTCTCCCTCAATGTGAGCAAGACAAAGGAGCTGATCGTGAAAAGGCGGGCCGAACATTAACATCAACGGGGATGTAGTGGAGTGGGTCAAGAGTTTCAAGTTCCTTGGTGTCCACATCACCAACGAACTACCACGGTCCAAACATACCAAGCCAGTTGTGAAGAGGGCACCATAACACCTTTTCCCCCTCAAGAAACTGAAAAGATATGTCAAGGGTCTTCCTGCCAGCCAGGACCTATATAATAGGCGGTGTCAGAGGAAAGCCCATAAAATTGTCAGACTCCAGTCACCCAAGTGATAGACTAGTTAAGTTCTCTGCTACCACACGGCAAGTGGTACCGGAGCACCAAGTCTAGGACCGAAAGGCTCCTCTACCCCCAAGCCATAAGACTGCTGAACAATTCATAACCACCCGCCAACCCTCCCTTTTGTACACTGCTGCTACTCGCTGTTTGTTTGTTACCTACGCATAGTTCTTCACCCCCATCTACATGTACAGATTAGCTCAACTAGCTTGTACCCCCGCACACTGACTAGCGACCGGTGCTCCCTGTATATAGCCTTGTTATTGTTATTCTTATTGTGTTACTTTTTATTATTACTTTTTATTTTAGTCTACTTGGTAAATATTTTCATCTTGAACTGAACTGTAGGTTAAGGGCTTGTAAGTAAGCATTTCACGGTAAAGTCTTCACTTGTTGTATTCGGTGCTTGTAACAAATAGAGTTTGATTTGATTGCTGCCAAAGGAGGGTCAACCAGTTATTAAATCCAAAGGTTCACATACTTTTCCCACCCTACACTGTGAATGTTTACACGGTGTGTTCAATAAAGACAGGAAAACCTATAATTGTTTGTGTGTTATTAGTTTAAGCAGACTGTGTTTGTCTGTTGTTGTGACCTAGATGAAGATCAGATCAAATTTTATGACCAATTTATGCAGAAATCCAGGTATTTCCTAAGGGTTCACATACTTGTTCTTGCCACTGTGCATAAGTATTCACATCCCTGGGTCTATACATGTTACAGTCTCCCGTGGCAGCGATTACAGCTGTTAGGAGCCTCCACTGCCAGAAAGACTCAGACGAGGAAGGGAATGACCAACCTCAGTGATTTTCAGAAAAATGAAAGCAAGTTTTTTTTTGCCTGGTCACAGACAGCTGATGTGTTGTGCACAAGCGGAGGGAAAAGTTGAGCGGGGAAGAGCGCGTAAATTATATAACGATCTGGTTTCTATGAAAGTGAACGGTGTTTGTGTGTGATCAGGGGTGTATTCATTCTGCTGCTTCTTTTTTAATTTAATTTAATTTGACCCCCTTTTCTCTCCAATTTTGTGGTATCCAATTGGTAGTAGCTACTATTGTTGAAAAGCTTTTCTTAACTTCTTTGCGCACCCATCCCGTTAGTGGGATCATTTTCGTCAACATCCGCTGAATTGCAGAGCGCCAAATTCAAATTAAATTACTAAAAATATTACATTTTCATGAAATCACAAGTGCAATATAGCAAAACACAGCTTAGCTTGTTAATCCACCTGGTGTGTCAGATTTCAAAAAAGCTTTACAGCAAAAGCTATCCAAGCGTTTATGTTAGGACATCTCTCTCAGCAGACAAAACATTACAAACAGCTAGCAGCAAAGTAGATTGGTCACGAAAGTCAGAAAAGCAATAAAAATGAATCGCTTACCTTTGATAATCTTCGGATGTTTGCACTCACGAGACTCCCAGTTACACAATAAATGTTCCTTTTGTTCGATAAAGATTATTTTTATATCCAAAAACCTCCATTTGGTTGGCGCGTTTTGTTCAGAAATCAGGTCGTGACGGGCAGACGAAAATTCCAAATAGTATCCGTAAAGTTCGTAGAAACATGTCAACGTTTTTTTATAATCAATCCTCAGGTTGTTTTTACAATAAGTAATCGATAATATTTCAACCGGACTGTAGCTTTTTCAATAGGAGAGAGAGAAAATGTCTGCTCCAAGCTGAAGCGCAAGCAAAACTGCCATCCACTGACGCGATGTGATCGTTCTCGCTCATTTTTCAGAATAAAAGCCTGAAACTATGTCTAAATACTGTTTACAGCATGTGGAAGCCATAGAGAATTTAAATGGAGGGAAAGCATGCAAAGGAACAGGGAGATTAGTTTCTCTTAGGCACTTCCTTGTTGGATTTTCCTCAGGTTTTCACCTGCAATATCAGTTCTGTTATACTCACAGACAATATTTTGACAGTTTTGGAAACTTTAGAGTGTTTTCTATCCTAATCTGACAATTATATGCATGTTCTAGATTCTGGGCCTGAGAAATAGGCAGTTTCATTTGGGTACGTTTTTCATCCAAAAATCTAAATACTGTCCCCTACACTCAACAGGTTAAACAGAAGCCAAAGGAAGGAAACTGGGATAAACATACCATACTGCGACTTGTATGCTCTAGTCGGCTGGCCCTCGCTACATATTCGTCGCCAGACCCACTGGCTCCAGGTCATCTACAAGGCCATGCTAGGTAAAGCTCCGCCTTATCTCAGTTCACTGGTCACGATGGCAACACCCATCCGTAGCACGCGCTCCAGCAGGTGTATCTCACTGATCATCCCTAAAGCCAACACCTCATTCGGCCGCCTTTCGTTCCAGTACTCTGCTATCTGTGACTGGAACGAATTGCAAAAATCGCTGTAGTTGGAGACTTTTATCTCCCTCACCAACTTCAAACATCAGCTATCTGAGCAGCTAACCGATCGCCGCAGCTGTACATAATCTATTGGTAAATAGCCCACCCATTTTCACCTACCTCATCCCCAATTTTTATTTATTTACTTTTCTGCTCTTTTGCACACCAATATCTCTACCTGTACATGATCATCTGATCATTTATCACTCCAGTGTTAATCTGCAATACCTACCTCCTCATGCCTTTTGCACACATTGTATATAGACTCCCCCTTTTTTTCTACTGTGTTATTGACTTGTTAATTGTTTACTCCATGTCTAACTCTGTGTTGTCTGTTCACACTGCTATGCTTTATCTTGGCCAGGTCGCAGTTGCAAATGAGAACTTGTTCTCAACTAGCCTACCTGGTTAAATAAAGTTGAAATAAAAAAAATAAAAAAATAAGAAACTCTCGTTTGCAACTGTTGGACTAATGATTACACCCTATATCAGCTAGATGCAGGCAAGATTATGCAGGTAAGATCGTGCAAGGTGGTATTGTCAGTCACCTTGATTACTCAAATTTCTCTCGACCTGTGGACCTACGTTGTAAACATTAGGTTGTACCAACCTCACGATGGGTATAGGGAAAATTAGATTATTATGTAGTAGCCTGAACCTATCAATGTTACATTGAGCTGGGTAAATGGAATATGAATGACAGTCATCCAATATGCTGTAATAGAAATATGGCCATCATTTATCTTTATCATCCTCCCTCATCATGAACGGCACCGACCGTCACTACTTTCTGGGTAAGTCTCTAAGAGCTTTGGACACCTGGATTGTACAATAGTTGCACATTATTCTTGTTAAAATTCTTCAAGCTCTGTCAAATTGGTTGTTAACCAATGCTAGATAGCCATTTTCAATGCTTGCCATAGATTTTCCAGCCGATTTAAGTAAAAACTGTAACTACGCCACTCAGGAACATTGAAAATCATCTTGGTAAGCAACTCCAGTGTACAAACATTAGGAAAAATCCAGGAGAAAAGTTTGATCCCTTATTGGTATCACCTTATTGGTATCACCTGTTAAATCCACTTAAAATCAGTGTAGATGAAGGGGAGGAGACAGGTTAAAAGAAGGATTTTTAAGCCTTGAAACAATTGAGGCATTGATTGTGTATGTGTGTCATTCAGAGGTTGAATGGGCAAGACAAAATATTTAAGTGCCTTTGAACGGGGTATGGTAGTAAGTGCCAGGCACACCGGTTTCTGTTAAGAACTGTATTGCTGCTGAGTTTCTCGTGTGTATCAAAAATTGGTGCCAGGAGAGCCAGTAGGAGTCAATCTATCCTCTGGTCTAAAAATACACAGCACCAGAAAATGTTTGGACACACCTACTCATTGAAGGGTTTTTCTTTGTTTTGACTATTTTCTACATTGTAGAATAACAACAAAGGCATCAAAACTATGAAATAACACATATGGAATCATGCAGTAACCAAAGAAGTTGTGGCTGCTTTTCCTTCACTCTGCGGTCCAACTCATCCAAAACCATCTCAATTGGGTTGAGATCAGGTGATTCTGGAGGCCAGATCATTTGATGCAGCACTCCATCACTCTCCTTGGTCAAATAGCCCTTACACAGCCTGGAGGTGTGTTTTCGGTCATTGTCCTGTGAAAAGCAAATGATAGTCCCACTAAGCGCAAACCAGATAGAATGGCGTAGAGCTGCAGAATGCTGTGGTAGCCATGCTGGTTAACCTCTTATGGCTGCATCCCTTGTTCTGAAGACATACCCTAATCTAACAGCCTGTAGCTCAGCCCCAGAGGCAAGGATATGCATATTCTTGGTATCATTTGAATGGAAACATTCTGAAGTCTGTGGAAATGTTAATTGAATGTAGGAGAATATAACACAGCAGATCTGGTGGAAGAAAAGAGAAAGAAAGAGCATACGTTTTCTGTTTTTATTGTTGTAGCCTCATCTTTCACATGTACTAGAATAGCCACACAGTCAGATAGGATGCTGGAGATAATTTTGATGGATATCACAAGATGGCAACTGTAGGTGTGCAAAGTTTCAGACTGATAACTTCAGGAATGGGTGAGCTACATGACATTTAGCATGAAGTCACCCAAGTGTCCCACACAAGTTGCCCAAATGTACCCAAGTGGCCGAATTGGTGAAATTACCTATAACTATATACAACAGTGCAAATAACTATATACAACATATCAAAAAGCAATTCTAACACACACAAAAAAAATATTAGAAAATAAATAAATAAATAAAAAACAGTACACCCTTTGGAAGTCCTCTACACAATATTTTGCTGCCTGTGACATGTCCCATAGCAGTCTCTTTCTGATGTAAAGCAGAGGAAAACTGAACAAGTGGTGCAGGTCATGCGACACAGAACACAACGACGCCTCCATGCTGTGCCCTTTTGGCCCTGAGGCACAGTCATGCCTGCAGTAATGAACTGTGGCATATGAACACCACTGGAGGCAGGAGTAGAGGGGGCAGAGGTAGAGCAGGCAGCTTGGCACCGGGGGCTCCCAGTCGGAGTCGCTATCACTGTGAAAGAAAACATTAAAAAAAATATTTGTATTGTATGAGCCTTTTATCATCACATAAAATAAACATATATGTATTGTATAGAGCAGAGGGAACAGTCACTAAGGTGAAGTGCTGTTCCATTCAACTCCGGCCATTGTGGGCCTGCCCTCCCCTGAACTGCACCCACTGGCTATTTCATATGGAAATGGAGAGGAGTAGCAGTGGCCATGTGTGTGTTTGCAGTTCTACTCCATTCCATTTGAATAAAAAAATGTAAAATATATATATCTGACATGGAATACACACACACATACACACACACATATATACACACACACCCAAACCAACCAACACACACACACACACACACACACACACACACACACACACACACACACACACATATATATATATACAGTATATTTTTTTGTGCAAAAAAAAACAACAAAAACAAAATATATATATATATTTCATAAAATGGCATTAGCACTTACCCGTCCAGAAGTACATCCTGTCCTTGCAGAAACAGCTCCCCAGCTTCTGTTTGAATCATAACACTCAAAGAAAACAAAAAATCTGTCTCACTTTCACTTTTTCACTTTAGACTTTGACTTTGCTTTTCCTGATTTATTTGTCATGATGTTTTCAATGAAATCGTTGAAAATACAACTTTCCAAAATACTGCTGCACGTAACAAGCGTCACAGCAACTCCTCTGATAGTCAAGGAGAGAATGGAGTTCGTTACGCGTGCATTTACAAACAAGGAATGGTGGTCCAACCCAAAACCATTATATACTGGCGTTTACCTCAGCTCATTGGCTATCTACCCAGCTAAATTTCAAGAAGATCAGTGGTCATTGGGCGGAAATACAGTCAATCAACGAAGCTTCGCTAAAATTATTGGTGCGCAAGGTAGTCATTGCTCGTTGTCTTCAAATCAGTTCACTTCGGTCAATACTCCCCGCAAAAAAAACAATGACGTTTGGCTGTGTTTCAAACATCCAGAGGAATGCACTAAAACCAACCATGACTAGATAAACAATTGTTTACCGTGTATAATTACGTTGAATGCTCCATAAAAAAATTATAGAGATGGAATTCACGGCACAAACGGCTTACAAAATGTTTTGATTTAGGCTATAAAAATTGTTTTTTTTCAAAGAAAACGGCACTTCATTTGATCACTGGGACCCTCAGGAAGAGAAATAAGAGCAGGATCAGAATGTAAGCCATAATTTCACCTTCAGATGTGTATGTGTAAAAACTGTCATGGCGGAAAATGATTTTGTTGTTGATTGCTCTTCTCAAACAAAAGCATGGTATTTGTTCTCTGTAATAGCTATTTTAAGTGTGCCTTGAATTCTAAATACATCACAGACAGTGTCACCAGCAAAGCACCCCACACCATCACACCTCCTCCTCCATGCTTCACGGTGGGAACGATACATGCGGAGATCATCCATTCACCTTCTCTGTGTCTCAGAAAGACACGGCGGTTGAAACCATAAATCTCAAATTTGGACTCATCAGACCAAAGGACAGATTTCCACTGGTCTAATGTCCATGGCTCGTGTATCTTGGCCCAGGCAAGTCTCTTCATCTTATTGGTGTCCTTTAGTAGTTGTTTCTTTGCATCAATACGACCATGAAGGCCTGATTCACGCAGTCTCCTCTGAACAGTTGATGTTGAGATGTGTCTGTTACTTGAACTCTGAATCATTTATTTGGGCTACAATTTCTGAGGCTGGTAGCTCTAATTAACTTATCCCATGCAGCAGAAGTAACTCTGGGTCTTCCTTTCCTGTGGCGGTCCTCATTAGAACCGGTTTCATCATAGCGCTTGATGGTTTTTGCGACTGCACACACTTTCAAAGTTCTTGAGTGACAGACCTTCATGTCTTAAAGTAATGATGGACTGTCGTTTCTCTTTGCTTATTTAAGCTGTTCTTGCCATAATATGGACTTGGTATTTTACCAAATAGGGCTATCCTCTTTATACCACCCCTACCTTGTCACACCACAACTGATTGCCTCAAACACATTAAGAAGGAAAGAAATAATTCAAATGAACTTTTAACAAGGCACACCTGTTAATTAAAATGCATTTCAGGTGACTACCTCATGAAGCTGGTTGAGAGAATGCCAAGAGTGTGCAAAGCTGTCATCAAGGCAAAGAGTGGCTACTAAAAAATAAAATAGTTGGTTACAGTTGGTTACTGTCACGCCCTGACCTTAGAGAGACATTTTATTTCTCTATTTGGTTAGGTCAGGGTGTGATGTGGGGTGGGCATTCTATGTATTGTTTTCTATGTTTCTTTATTTATATGTTTTGGCTGTGTATCTTTGTCGATCAGGGACAGCTGTCTATCGTTGTCTCTGATTGGGAATCATACTTAGGTAGCCCTTTTTCCCTCCTTTCAGTGTGGGTAGTTGTCTTTATTAGGAGCACTATAACCTTTATAAGCGTCACGGTCGTTTTTGTTATTTCTTGTTTTGTTGGTGACATTTTAACAAATAAAGAAAATGTACGCTCACCATGCTGCACCTTGGTCTCATTCCGACGACGGCCGTGACAGGTTACTACATGATTCCATATGTGTTATTACATAGTTTTGATGTCTTCACTATTACTCTACAATGAAGAAAATAGTACACCTTATTTTTTAAAACTTGAACGAGTAGGTGTGTCCAAACTTTTTACTGGTACTGTATATCCCAATGCCCCAGGGCAGTGGTTGTGGACATTGTCCTGTGTAGGGTGCAGTCTTTCGGATGGAATGTTAAACGAGTGTCCTGACTCTCTGTGTCCATTAAAGCTCCCAATTGCACTTATGGTAAGAATAGGGGTGTTAACAACGGTATCCTGGCTAAATTCTCAATCTGGTCCTCTTACCATCATGTCCACCTAATCATCCCAGCTGCCATTTGGCTCATTCATCCCCCCTCCATTCCCCTGTAACTATTCCCCAAGTCATTGATGTAAATGAGAATGTGTTCTCAGTCACCTGGTAAAATAAGGGTAAAAGGGTATGGGTCTTTATTGATTAATTGTCTGGCTTCTTTGCCTTTGAGACTGGCCAACTTGTCCCTCAAGTACTCTACTTGGTACATGAGTAGGTCATGATTAAGAACAGTCCGCTCAGTGACATCTGTGATCCTTCTATGAACTCGGTTTCATCACCAGACCTAGCCTATTTCATTCTACAGAACCTCTCAATCTGGCCTCAAAGTGCTCCTCAACCCGCCTACCAGAAGTGCCAAGTAACGGCGCTCTCATCTGCGGTTTCTTTGTGAGTTCACAGTAAGCTGCCAGGCTGTGGTGTGAAGCCACCCGAAGAGAACATCAGGAACGATCTGTACCACTCCTCAACCAAATCTGCCTTCCACATTGTTCAGAGCCGGGAACAACCTGATTTTACACAGCAGATTAAACACTGAATCGGATATGGGGAATAATATTCCCGCTGTTCCCTGCATTGCAGAGATGTTTTGGAGATTGTGCAGGTATAGCGAAAAGTGTTTTAATAAAGATAAAGAAATGGGGATTTAAAGAGTTCATACTTGGTAGGTGAAAACTCCCGCACCTCTACCAAAACATTCAAACTATATTCCAAAACCAATGATCCTTTGACGACGTGAAGTAAAAAAACAAGACCCCCTTCAGAAAGAAAAAAACACTACATTTGGATTTATTCAGAAAAAGGCCAAAGGTGCATGTAATAAGAGAGTCAACTACTTGGTAGGTGAAAACTTCAGCCTATACCTCATGTGACACGTTCACATTAAATTATGTACCAACCCACTCATAAGGAAATGATACCTTGGTACAGAAAGAACTCCTCAACCAAACAGCCTACATATTATGAGTCTATGCCCTTAAAACACATAGGCCTGTGTGTCATCTCTAACACACGTATAATTAGAGGCAGGTATGTCTTATTTCTCAGACTGAGACAGCCCGTTGACTGTGCAGTGAGGAAAACAGATTTTTAAGACTCTAATCAGATAATAATGATTATTTCACTCATATGATGACTAAGGAAGATAAGTGGGAGTCATATTCTATGTGTCAAGAACATTTTTAGGAAATGAGACATGAGATAATTGGCCCATAATTGGGCTCAATCAGTATTACTTTCTAACAGGCTTTTACTAGGACGTTTTACTGAAGATGTCCACTGTCAGACCAAGTGGCCTATGGGAGTAAACCAGATCTTGCTGCAACCAGAAAGTAATACAGGTGGGTGTATAGTTATTGTAGTTATTGTCACTCTTTGGTACACAGTGGTCTGACATTTCTCTGTCTATGTCTGGCTGTACATGCAGGTGTTATGCAAGAGGGGCAGCTGGGTTTTAAAACATTAAGGATGCAGCTGTGGAAGAAAAAGGAAGAGCATCTTCACCTATAATAAACATTTAATTGAAAGGACGTGTTGTGAATGTGGCCGAGGATGGCTGTGCCCTCCTGCATAATGCTGCCTCCATTAGCAATAAAAAAGATGAGGAGCAGAGCGCTTTCTCAGTCCTCTCCACTCAGCACGGAGAGCACTCGAGGAGGAGAGTGGTTAACAAACACACACACAAACCCACACACACTGCTTTTCATTCACAAAAGCCTTTGCACGTACAGACTATACAGACTACAGACTATATTTATATTTTTGCATTATCATGTGAAGTGTACAACAACTTCAAACTTAAACTATGAATGACACTAACATTAATATTCCCACTGTAGACCTATCTGTAATACTGAAAAAACATTCCACAATCACATCATTAATGTTTGCTGCCTACGACAGTTACTGAATATTTAAGAGCTGCAGTTAAGTTGACATCTAAAACGGTTAAGGTAAGAGTTAGGTAGGTGTAAAGGTAGGGGTTAAAGTTAAGGGAAAGGAAAGGAAAGAGGAAGGGGGATACCTAGTCAGTTGTACAACAATTCCTTCAACTGAAATGTGTCTTTCCACATTTAGGTTAGGGTAGGGACGTCCCAAGGATTCCGGATAGCACTAACCTTTATTTCCCACAATTTTAACTGACTTGTTTTACGGACTGATTCTACTTCAGCCTGTTGAGCTATGATGCCCCCCTACATTGGACAAACAGACTGGCAGGGTAAGTTATCCCTTCATCAATGGTGAGAGCACGTACAGGGTCTTGACGTGGGTCCTCTGAGGGGATTACGTTAAACTCCAGAGGCCGGTGGGACTGGTAAGTGACGTGAACACTTGTCTGTGTGTGTACATCCAGGCATGGAGCAGTTCCTGGTTCGAGGCCCAGCGAGGTGCTACGGTGGGGGCAGAGATGAGAATCTGTTGGAGAAACTGGAGTCCTCCGCGACCTGGGCAGAAAGCTAAGGTTGTGACTGTAATCGCGTCGTCTGAAAAATAAACCCTCTGCTCTGGCCAGTGCAGACAGCATCCCTATAGAAAAGAATCACTGCATAGAGCCAGTGTTAGAACGATAAACTCTATGTTGACTCTGGTGTCACCAGAAGAGAGGACCAGTGAGCCAAGCACAGGATAGACAAGGCTGGTGTCTTCACTTCAGAGGGGTACAGACAAGGGGACACATACATGAGACAACAGACAAGTGACAAAAAAAATACACTACAAATGTTTCCTGTAGGCTGGATTGTGGTGTTGTTGTGCTGATTGTATTGTATGTTTTTAAAATGTTGTATTGATTGCTGCTGCCTTCTTGGCCAGGTCTCCCTTGGAAAAAAACTGTTTCAATGGGATGTACCTGGTTAAATAAAGGTTAAATAATATTATACCTATCTCCCCATCCTTCAACAAGCGACTGCTTGAGTACACTTAGTGGCCAGATACAGTATGAACTGCCATACGCTGCCTATACCAGCTGTGTTGACATCACTAGAGATTCGCAAAATGATTTTCGTTTGCTAAGGACTTCAGTTGCTCAGGAGGGAAAAGTGCTCTGTAGTGTAAAATAGTACTATTAGCCAGCCAATTTACATTTATGTAAATGTGCGGGTCATGAGTTTCTGCTAAGAGTAAAATATTGAGCAGTGAAAATAGGACATTCATCTTGTCTACACAACCTTCTGGAGAGTGAATATTGAGAAAAAACTTTTCCTGAAAGCACACGCAAGATTGATGATATGCAAGTCCAACTAAATTGGATTCTTTCCCAGGCTTTTTATTTCTTTCACAAAAGGTGTCTTGTTAAACTTTTTTTCAAAGTCTTGCAGAGATGAATTTGCTTCTGATGTGGAGAAGAGTGGGATAACAAAAGACTGTCAATGAAGTCCTTTTCCTCTCTAGACTGAGACTACCCCCTCTGACACTTGGGCCTGGGTAGGAATAAGAGCAGAGAGATGCTGTGTACTTATACTTCTCATTAACTGCATAGAAAGTTCTAAGAAAACTCCTGGAAGAGGCAGAGGGGAGTGAGAGGGGTTAGTTAGCAAAACATTGCCTAAGTATACAATGCTAGAGCTGAAGACACTCAAGTTCACTCCATCTTTGTTTCATGCACACTCGCTCACACACAGTCATTGATGTACACTCCCTCCCTCTAAAATCTACAAGACTTCCAGACTTGTTTGTTTATAGTAGTAAGCAGATGCTCCACATCCCTTAACTGTGAACACACACACACACACACACACACACACACACACACACACACACACACACACACACACACACACACACACACACACACACACACACACACACACACACACACACACACACACACACACACACACACACACACACACACAATGTCCTGTTTTGATGCAGGACCCGGGTGGAAAACAATGCTGCAGTCTAAACGGGCCAGTGGTATTTGTGTTGGTGGCTGTGAATGGGATGTTACAATCAGGCCAGGAACAAAGGCTTGGAATGAAGGAGCCCAGAGCCCAGGCTCACTCCCACACAGCTCTGGAGCAGGTCCAACAACATACCACCTTTATCTACCGGACCACTGATCAGATTTGCAGTGAAGTAAAATATTAAATCATTTTATGTAAATAGCAGGAACACCTATGATAAATCTCTTTATACAACCATATTGCATCATCTCTTATGGAGCACAGCCAACGCATACACGTGGCTCTGTTTACTTCAAATGCCCAAAGAATTGAGGCTGTTCTGAGGGCAGGGGGGGGGGGTGCAACTCAATATTAGGAAGGTGTTCCTCAAAATGCACACTACCGTGCTCCGAGCATGCAAATTGGAGTTTGGGAGGCTCGGAATATGAGTCCAAATCAAAGTATGCGAAATGGAGTATGTAGGCCACTGTTCGAATGCATACTTTGTTTGTACATACTTTGAAGCATGCATCGATGCAAGCGTCAACAGAAAGTATGCAAAGAAATATGGCTTAACCACGTAAAACAATTACGCACATTTTCATGAAATCAATGGTAGCCATTATTTGAGCTGAAGCGAGAGAAAATACACTCAGACTTCAGAATGAAATGTTGCCTATTCACATATCACATGTTGCCAGACTACAATATTTTAGCTTGATATGTTAATATATACATACTGTGTTCATTTTGGCATGGTTACCTGCCTACAATACCCACTGTAGGTCGCAAGCCCATAGTAAATCAATAGAGATAACTGGCTAGCTACTACTATTCCCTAGTGAGATAGCTAGCTAGCTAACAATTATTTGTGGCTAACTACCCACGAAGAATTGACATCTACCTTGGATAACATTGGTTTTAGGTCATTTTTGCCTGTTATACTATCTGGTTAGCGACATTAATACGATTCACATATAGCTAGCTGATAGTTATGAAATAAAAATGTTTGCTTTGTGTATATCTTGTTTTTTCTCCATTGTTGCCATTGTCCTGGCTGGAAGAAGGTTCAGTGAATGGGGAGATGCGGCAGAGGTCATACAGTAGAGGGAGTGGGAGTGCTTCTCAAATGTAATGTTTTATGCGTTCTTCACACTCTCGTCCTCACAAGAACGTACTGAAGAGAATGTCCTCGGAGAATGCACTTGGAGCATGAGTGTGTGGAGCACGGCAATATGCATAGAGAAACACCCTCAGTGTACACTATACACTGCATTAGGTACTGGTGAGCCTCTCCCTACTCTGTATTATACTTTTGTGTGTGGGTTCCAGGGCCATTGACACACACTGCCTCCCTCCCTCCAGCCCAAGATACAGGGGGAGAAGGGAGGATGTTCAGAGTGGAATCACACATTAAATCATCTTATTGGATGAAATTCACAGCACTGTGTTCTGGGAGCCTGCTTCTCCTTAGGCAGCATCCATCAATGCTTTTATCAGTTTGTCTCAGACATTTTAACACTACTTTCTTTAAAAATATATTTTTGTAATTTAGCAGACACTCTTATCCAGAGCGACTGACAGGAGAAATTAGGGTTAAGTGCCTTGCTCAAGGGCACATTGACAGATTCTGTCAGTTACTGGCCCAACACTCTTAAATCGCTAGGCTTCCTGCCCCCAATGATTTTCTAACGCCTTACTTCACTCACATAATAACGGTAAATGGGGCATTCTATAGAGAACACTCACTGACTCAACATACACTGACTAAAGGATGTTTACGGCTATTTACGGGATGTGCCGGTATGCACATTTCTGAAGCGTGATACATCTGTTTTGGTAGGGGGTAAAACAATTGGCTAAGTGCTGTGTATTCCCTCTCCAGCTACAGCGTCTGGAAAGAGGGGAAGTAGGGAGGGAGGGATAGAAGAGATGGAGGGATAGAAGAGATGGAAGAAAGGAGAGCGAGGGAAGGAGAGGGGTAGAAAACAAACCATGAGCTCAGACTATTAGCCGTCTCTAGTACCACCTAGGGGAGATGGTGTCTATGGCATGTTTAAGTTGTTGCCGGCTGGTTTACACAGTGTGAACGAACAGTTAACAGATTTACTCAAGTCAAAGGAGACTAAGCAATATGAGGCGAGTCTGAATCAGTTGTTATGAGACAGATGTATTCTGGCTACATCAGAGTAGTTGAAACCTATTTAGAAAAGCGTTGTGAAACTACCCCAGAGCATGTTGATGATGACAACATTTGTGTAACTATAAATTATAAATACATTTTCTGTTTGATCAAAAACATTGTCTCTCTGTTTGCCTCCTAAGTATTACAAAGGAGTCTGTTTATCTTAGTGCAACTGTTCAAATAGTTGCAAACACACCATTTTATGGCAGAGCTACTTACTGTGGGATTAAGGTGAGAAGATAAATATGATACGGAAAAGTAATTTAGCAGTGGATGTGGACACACACACACACACACACACACACACACACACACACACACACACACACACACACACACACACACACACACACACACACACACACACACACACACACACACACACACACACACACACACAGGGGTGACATTTCAGTAGCAGACTGGGTTTCACTAGGGTTGTTTTGTGTGTTTTTAGATTTTAGACACACACACACACACACACACACACACACACACACACACACACACACACACACACACACACACACACACACACACACACACACACACACACACACACACACACACACACACACACACACACACACACACACAGGGGTGACATTTCAGTAGCAGACTGGGTTTCACTAGGGTTGTTTTGTGTGTTTTTAGATTTTAGACACACACACACACACACACACACACACACACACACACACACACACACACACACACACACACACACACACACACACACACACACACACACACACACACACACACACACACACACACACACACACACACACACACACACACACAAATTGGATTCTTCTGAGAACCATAGGCTCTTGTGGTTTTGCCAAATATGTGATTTGGCATCTTAAATCACAAGATGTGTTTTATACTAATTACCTCTGACTTCATATAAGCCATCTCTCCTCTACAAGGTCTACAGGGTTTCATGGAGCATGCGTTTTGAGCCTGCAGGCAGGCTGATGTGATGAGCTTGGATAAGAGCAGAGGAAAGTGGAGGAGAGGCGTAGAGGATAGGGGAGGGGGAGAGGAGAACACAGCGACAGCCTGCTGGAATGGGAACTGTCCTCCAGTGAACAGAGGCAGCACTGATGAGCACAGGAGCACAGTGCTTCCTGTTGTTGCAGCCTAAAAAACACTGACCTTCAGAATGTCATATCATAAACACACGTTTCCTTTTGCCGCTCACGTCCGTCCCCCTCCCCGACTCCCCCATCTCCAACCTCCTCTCCACACATCTGTCTCTCTCTCTCATCACTTCCCCTTTCCATATGGACAACCCTCGACAGCAGGGCTCTGAGCGAACTTCCTCTCTGCCAACTCCTGTCACTGTCACTTTGGTGGGAACGCACAGCAAGGGAGCACTCAGAACTCAAAAGAGGCCCTGTCAATTTCAGCTTTTAGAGTGCCCCACTTTCAACAGACTAGCATCGACTGACCACAAGAACATATCGACAAGTTCTGCCTCTCTGCCACTCAAAGCAATGCAAGTCAGCGGTTCAGGTCTGCTCTCATGTCTCAAATAGTACTGGGATGTTGTTTGTCACGGTTTAAGAAATAGATTTTAGTGATGGTAAATGGTCTTAGTGTTTTGTGGCAGTGAAACAAATGGTTAAATAACACACTGTGATCCTTTCCAACCCCACGACTCATCATGTTTAATGTGTGCACGCACGCACGTGTGTGTGTGTTGAATACCTGTATACCGGCTGCATCTCTCGGGCGATGCCGATCACAGCTCCGGGAGGGAATCGATCAAACTCCAGAAACAGCTCCCTGATGTTGCTCCTGTACTTCAGATCCAGGTCCAGCTGTACAATGCGCTGCAGATCTGAAACAGAGTTAAAAACATAACTCAGAAAAGAACACTTCTTGATAGCACCTGTTGAGTAGCAGATTATTTTGGCTATACATCATATTGGCTAAGAATATCAGCTATTAGTGCTGAGAGATCAGTGCTTTTTCAAGTCTGTTCCGTTTTGGTTCAATTATGCAAAAATAATTACGGTTTCCGAATTTAAAAAACTATAATTTATTTAATTAAATACACTATGCATTGTGTGTTGAATGCTGTAACACAGAATAAAAAATAAAAGTCCCATGATGGTAGTGACTGCCCATTACTGCCTATCACTTATTAGCAATAATTTATTTACATTACTTTAATAAAATATTTCAGGTGTATATTACATTTGATTAATTTGATGACTTTATTATTTCATTCCTAAGTCATCATCTATATAGAGCTGCTGCCTATGCTGTCTGACAAAATCACTATTTTAGTAGTTTTTCAAAGTAAATAAGGCATTTTATGACAGCTGAATACCAACTATTAATCACTCAGATCCTGTATTTTTTTAGTTCGAGATACCTCACGAAGCAACTGCTCTCTGTCCCTCTCGATCACGCATTCTTCAGTCTCTTTTTGTCACTTTCTTGGACTACTGCGGATTGGGTTTTTGAGCCATCTGTGTACGTGGTCTAGATCATTTTTTTGACTTTCAGATAATTTTTGGGGAGATCCATTGAGAGTGTATCTAGATCATTTTCTTGTACTTTCAAATGACTATTTTACTATTCCACTCGTTAACTGTATTATAAAATATATATGAAACTGTGAGTAACATCTGTAGGTCGAGATGCCAAGACCCAAGGCATGGTTTTCAGATTGACACTGATTGATACTGCTCTGTTGGTCAACTGAGATAAGCACAGTATTGTGTCCATTGCACCTTAAGTATACCCTAACCTTTCACTGCCATGCCAACCAGCAAAACACAGGAAGGTTTAACAATGAACAGATGAGTCTCTCCTGGTAACTGGGGTGACTACAGCTGCATTTACACAGGCAGCCCAAATCTGATCATTTCCACAATAATTGGCAAAAGAGCTGATCTGATTAGTCAAAAGACCAATTATTTAAAAAAATATATATCTGATTGGGCTGCCTGTGTAAACACAGCCTAAGTGTCTATAGAGTGTTAAAAGTACAAGTAATCGCTGCCTAAGTAAAGCAAGACAAACCATGCGATTTCAGTTAACAAGAAACAGTTTTCCAGCTTCTTGATATCAGACAGTGGCATGCACTTTAATCAAACGTGTCTCTGTCCCAATCTCAGAGTTGAGGTCACAATGGAGCTCGGGGCCCCTGGCCTGAAGAGGCCAGACTGCACAGACAATGGGCCTGCATATGGAAAAGGGAAAACAAGTGGCCTAAACTAAGCCTGTTGAAACCAGAACAATGCTGGGCTAGAGTGTGGTCTCCACAGAGGCTTTGGCCAGAGAGATATTTTAGGGCCGGTCCAAACAAGCAGCGGAAACTAAACTCAGCAGAGATGGTCAGCCGTTTTCTCCAACTGCTCTCTGCAGTTGCTAAATACATTTGTGGACTTAAATCAATGATATGTACCCATTGATTCTTGATGAATATAACTTAGAAATGCCTCATGAGCATACTGTCAACTGTTGTACCCCATCAGAACCCAAAATAAGCTTGTTTTATTCCCATGTTTATAAACAAAGAACATGTAAACACACACTGTATAGCCTCAAAACATGGTTAAAACTATAATTTTGATATCATGGATGTTCAGTCCTTGTATCTATAGCTCTATGAATTTGAGAGCTGTTACATTTCTCCAGCCCCATCACAGTTTTTTTTCGCTAAACAGTGGTGGGGAAAACCCTTATTTTTTTCAACTTCGGATTGACTCTTTAAACAAGGCAGTCCCCTTTACAATGCCTTGAGGTAGAGTTGTGGAGCGTCATCCCCCGACCGGTGAACGCTGACTTTGTTTGTTCTGAGGGGGCTTTAGACGGCCTGCTTTGGGACAGGGGAAAGCAGGAAGAGTCTTTGGCTGATACAACATTGGGCTGAGCTATGATATAACCACATAAAGCATAAAAAGACCACAGGGGCAAAGAGTCACATTTACTCACACTCTTCCATTGCCGCTTCGCTTAACCATTATTGACTGCTATTATGACACCATTTAATGCTGACAGGCAATGCAGAATGACCTTAAAAACAAAAGCGATTTCAAATCAAATTCTCTATTAATACTGATGGAGGAATGCAGGGTGACATTTTACTATTCTGGAAGAGCTGGGGGCTCTCTGGCTGGTGCCTCGGGTAACGTTACAGTGCAGGATAACAGAGCGTTTGTGCTCGGCCAACTCGGATTCATTTCAGCCGGCCTCGTTTCCCCGGCGGGAGAGACCAATTCCCAGAACTGTAGGGGTCACAGCAGGGTTCACCGCCACGGCCCACCTCCGGCGCCCAGCCGAGCGTCTCCATGGACCAGGACTCGGCGGGCCATGGTGACTGCTTTGTTTAATCATGCCTTCAGAGAACATTATGTCTGAGGAAAGTAGGCGGCATTAAAGGGGGGGCTTGGGGTTTGGGAGGAAGGAGACTTGGTCTTCTACTAAAGCCTTTTCTTATTTGAAAGAAAATATGTCAGGTGTGGTCACCTGATCTCGAGATCATGTAGGCCTATGCCTTATTTTGATCTTCTGTTTTATTTGTCTGATGTGACTAGATGTACATTGGTTTTGAACCAGTCCCTTTTATAACATAATCAACTATGAACAACAAAGCTACCAACAATTTGTCTCATTCCCCTCTCACTATGCTTCAGGCCAGCAATGTGATGTGCCATTTTCAATTACTCATATATTGGATAAAAAGAGAACGAGGCTTTGTCCATCCCAGTTCTATCTATTTCTATACAGCGTCGTAGCTGCGGGCTGCATTGTCTGTCAGAGATAAAGAGGCAGTCAGCAGTAGAAACCATAAGTGTCCTCCCTGCCCCTGTTCTGGTAAAAAGCTGAGGGATGGGGATGGAGAAATATAACCACTCTCAAATGTATAGACTATGAATGCAAGGACTGACCGTCCATGATATTACAGTTATTGTTTTAATCATGTTTTGAGGCTATATATGTTGGTGTAAACAAGTGTAAAGTGTGCGCTGGGAGTCGGGAAGCAAGTTCAGGGAATACATTTAATGAACGAAACATAATGCAAAACAAGAAACACAAACAATGCACAGACAAACTGAAACAGAAACAATGACGCCTGGCAAAGGAACCAAAGGGAGAAACATATATAGGGCAGGTAATCAGGGAAGTGATGGAGTCCAGGTGAGTCTGACGACACACAGGTGTACATAACGATGGTGACAGGTGAGCGCCATAATGAGCAGTCTGGTGACCTAGAGGCCGTAGAGGGAGCACACGTGACAGCCCGAAGCAGCGAGTGCATTATACTGTTTCTGTCTTGTCTGTAGTGTCTCAACATCAAGATGAGAAAAGCAGCAAAAGAGGACCTTACTTATTCTCGCATAACTGAACATGGGTCAACGTGGTTATGACTCATAACTTAAGGTCCAACTACCCGGCCTTATATGAGCAGTTAAAACATTGAGTATGGGCTATTTGCCTAGGTACGCCCATGGGTAGAAAACCCCTGGGCGCTGAAGGGGGGTCAAGTCGATGACATCCCTTATGTTCTACCTATGGTTTAACAGCTGAATTACAGCACCATGCACATACTGTAGCTTTCTTCTACCACCCCCAACACACCAAAAGCATCACAAACCAAATGGCCATTAGTCTATTCTTATGTTGTTCAAAGAGATTTTGTTGGCATGTATAGTGGGAAATCTCTGGGGTCAGACTGAAGGCAATCTGTTTAGGGAATACTACGTACTAACATGTTGTTGGTTTACGTTTCAAGACTTATATACTGTGTTCTATTCAAACCTAACCCAGCCACATCATAGACTATTTAAAGTGCTAGGGGACAGCTAAAGAAGACAGACAAAATGAAATAAAACATTTTGTATATTCCAACAATTTTGTTGACTCAATGACCCGCACTCACTTCCTAAACACAATCTAGTGCAGATCAGTGATGTTTGTACGGCTGTTTTTTTCTCTCTGAAAACAAAAGGACTCCTCAGTGGGTCTAGATCAGTGTTAATGAGTGTTAAAGTGAACTACATGTAGTTCAACTACTGATTTAACTACATTTTGCAGTAGGTTGGTGGTAGTTCAGTAGTTCATAACTTTTTTTTGCCATGTAGCGTGTTTAGCTAACCACTAGAAACCCTAATCAGTATATATACAGTACCAGTCAACATTTTAGACACACATACTCATTGCAGGGTTTTTCTTTATTTTTTACTATTTTCTATATTGTAGAATAACAGTGAAGACATAACTATGTAATAACACATGGAATAATGTAGTAAACAACAAAGTAGCCACCCTTTGCCTTGATGACAGCGTTGCACACTCTTGGCATTCTCTCAACCAGCTTTAAGAGGTAGTCACCTAGAATGCATTTCAATTAAAAGGTGTGCCTTGTTAAATTCATTTGTATTATTTATTTATGTGTTAATGAGTTTGAGCCAATCAGTTGTGTTGTGACAAGGTAGGGCTGGTATACAGAAGATGGCCCTATTTGGTAAAATACCAAATTCCATATTATGGCAAGAACAGCTCAAATAAGCAAAGAGAAACGACAGTCCATCATTACTTTAAGACATGAAGATCAGTCAATCCGGAAAATGTCAAGAACGTTGAAAGTTTCTTCAAGTGCAGTCGCAAAAACCATCCAAGCGCTATGATGAACCTGGCTCTGGTGAGGACCGCCACAGGAAAGGAAGACCCAGAGTTACCTCTGCTACCTCTCTGCTATTTGACCAAGGAGAGTGATGGAGTGCTGCATCAGATGACCTCAACCGAATCATCCGACCTCAACCCAATTGAGATGGATTGGGATGAATTGGACCGCAGAGTGAAGGAAAAGCAGCCAACAAGTGCTCAGCATATGTGGGAACTCCTTCAAGACTGCTGGAAAAGCATTCTTCATGAAGCTGGTTGAGAGAATGCCAAAAGCGTGCAAAGCTGTCATCAAGGCAAAGGGTGGCTACTTTGTTTAACACTTTTTGGGTTACTATAGGATTCCACATGTGTTATTTCATACAATGTAGAAAATAGTAAAAATACAGAAAAACCCTGCAATGAGTGTGTGTATACATTTTTGTAAATGTATTAATAAAAATAAACAGTAATACCTTATTTACATACAGTGGGGCAAAAAAAAAGTATTTAGTCAGCCACCAATTGTGCAAGTTCTCCCACTTAAAAGATGAGAGAGGCCTGTAATTTTCATCATAGGTGTACACTTCAACTATGACAGACAAAATGAGAAAAAAATCCAGAAAATCACATTGTAGGATTTTTTATGAAATTATTTGCAAATTATGGTGGAAAATAAGTATTTGGTCACCTACAAACAAGCAAGATTTCTGGCTCTCACAGACCACAACCTCAAACAGTCACACTCCAAACTCCACCATGACCAAGACCAAAGAGCTGTCAAAGGACACCAGAAACAAAATTGTAGACCTGCACCAGGCTGGTAAGACTGAATCTGCAATAGGTAAGCAGCTTGGTTTGAAGAAATCAACTGTGGGAGCAATTATTAGGAAATGGAAGACATACAAGACCACTGATAATCTCCCTCGATCTGGGGCTCCACGCAAGATCTCACCCTGTGGGGTCAAAATGATCACAAGAACGGTGAGAAAAAATGCCAGAACCACACGGGGGGACCTAGTGAATGACCTGCAGAGAGCTGGGACCAAAGAAACAAAGCCTACCATCAGTAACACACTATGCCGCCAGGGACTCAAATCCTGCAGTGCCAGACGTGTCCCCCTGTACATGTCCAGGCCCGTCTGAAGTTTGCTAGAGAGCATTTGGATGATCCAGAAGAAGATTGGGAGAATGTCATATGGTCAGATGAAACCAAAATATATTTTTTTTGGTAAAAACTCAACTCGTCGTGTTTGGAGGACAAAGAATGCTGAGTTGCATCCAAAGAACACCGTACCTACTGTGAAGCATGGGGTTGGAAACATCATGCTTTGGGGCTGTTTTTCTGCAAAGGGACCAGGACGACTGATCCGTGTAAAGGAAAGAATGAATGGGGCCATGTATCGTGAGATTTTGAGTGAAAACCTCCTTCCACCAGCAGGTGGAAGGAGTGGCTGGATCTTTCAGCATGAAAATGATCCCAAACACACCACCCGGGCAACGAAGGAGTGGCTTCGTAAGAAGCATTTCAAGGTCCTGGAGTGACCTAGCCAGTCTCCAGATCTCAACCCCATAGAAAATCTTTGGAGGGAGTTGAAAGTCCTTGTTGTCCAGCAACAGTCCCAAAACATCACTGCTCTAGATGAGATCTGCATGGAGGAATGGGCCAAAATTCCAGCAACAGTGTGTGAAAACCTTGTGAAGACTTACAGAAAACGTTTGACCTCTGTCATTGCCAACAAAGGGTATATAACAAAGTATTGAGATAAACTTTTGTTATTGACCAAATACTTATTTTCCACCATAATGTGCAAATAAATTCATTAAATATCCTACAATGTCATTTTCTGGATTTTTTTTTCTCATTTTGTCTGTCATAGTTGAAGTGTACCTATGATGAAAATTACAGGCCTCTCATCTTTTTAAGTGGGAGAACTTGCACAATTGGTGGCTGACTAAATAATTTTTTGTCCCACTGTAAGTATTCAGACCCTTTGCTATGAGACTTGGTTGACAGTGCTGGTCAGAAACCAAAAACCAAGCTATGAGGTCGAAGGAATTGTCCGTAGAACTCCAAGACAGGACTGTGTTGAGGTACAGATCTGGGGAGGGTATCAAAACATTTCTGCACCTTCCAACAGGACCACGATCCTAAGCACATAGGCAAGACATCACAGGAGTGGCTTTGGGACAAGTCTCTGAATGTTGTTGAGTGGCTCAGCCAGAGCCCGGACTTGAACCTGATCGAGTATCCCTGGAGAGACCTGAAAATATCTGCTCAGCGACGCTCCCCATTCAACCTGACACAGCTTGAGAACAATGGGAGAAACTCCCCAAAAACAGGTGTGCCAAGTTTGTAGTGTCAATACCCAAGAAGACACGAGGCTGCAATCGTTATAAACGGTGTTTCAACAAAGTACTGAGTAAAGGGTCTGACTACACGTAAAGAAAAATGTCTAAAACGCAGTTTTTGGTTTGTCATTATCAATTTTAGAATAAGGCTGTAACATAAAAAAAGTCAAGGGGTCTGAATACTTTTCAAATGCACACACACACACACACACACACACACACACACACACACACACACACACACACACACACACACACACACACACACACACACACACACACACACACACACACACACACACACACACACACACACACACACACACACACACACACACACGCACGCACACACACGCACACTAAACAAATAGAAACGTAACATGCAAAATTTTTACTGAGTTACAGTTCATATAAGGAAATCAGTCAATTGAAATAAATTCATTAGGCCCTAATCTATGGATTTCACATGACTTGTTATGCAGGTGAGTGAGGACCCAAAAGCGATATAACGGAAACAGAGTCTTTTAATGTCCAAACAGGGAAAACATAAATCCTCAATCATTACAGGGGAAGTCCAAACAGGGAAAACACAAATCCTCTAGTTTAACAGGAGAGTCCCCCTTCTAGTTGTTGAGGAGAGTTGCAGGGCTAGCGGCAACAGACTGCAGGTCCCTTCGGGTAGGCGTGGGCCGTAGAGGATAGAGACACCTGCTCACACGTAGTATCTGATGACGAGGCAGAATACAACTGGACGGAACAAAAGCAAAGCAAACAGCAAACAAGAATCCGACAAGGACAGAAGAAGAAACAGAGAGAGAAATAGAGACTTAATCAGAGGGCAAAATAGGGGACAGGTGTGAAAGAGTAAACGAGGTCGTTAGGAGAATGAGGAACAGCTGGGAGCAGGAACGGAACGATAGAGAGAGAGAGGAATAGAGAGAGAGAAAGAAACCTAATAAGACCAGCAGGGGGAAACGAAGAGAAGAGAAAGCACAGGGACAAGACATGACAATACAATACATGACATGACTAGGAATACAGATATGCATCTGCTGGTCACAGATGCCTAAAAAAAAGGTAGGGACGTGGATTAGAAAGCCAGTAAGTATCTGGTGTGACCACCATTTGCCTCATGCAGCACAACACATCGCCTTCACATTAAGTTGATCAGGCTGTTGATTGTGGAATGTTATCCCACTCCTCTTCAATGGTTGTGCAGAGTTGCTGGATATTGGCGGGAACTACAACACGCTGTCGTAGACGTCGATCCAGAGCATCCCAAACATGCTCAATGGTTGACATGTCTGGTGAGTATACAGGCCAAGGAAGAACTGGGACATGTTCAGCTTCCAGGAATTGTGTACAGATCCTTGCGACATGGGGCCGTGCATTATCAAGCTGAAACATGAGGTGATGGCGGAAGATTACCAGCACAACAATGGGCCTCAGGATCTCGTCACGGTATCTCGGAGCGTTCAATTTGCCATCGATAAAATTAAATTGTTGTCCATAACTTATGCCTGCCCATACGATAACCCCACCGCCCCATGGTGCACTCTGTTCACAATGTTGACATCAGCAAGCCACTCACCCACACAATGCTGTCTGCCCAGTACAATTGAAAACGGGATTCATCCCTGAAAAGCACACTTCTCCAGCGTCCTTCACCTTGTAATGATCTTCGTCTGTTGTTTGTAGAAAGTCAGACCGAAATGCAGCGTGTAGGTTACTCATGACTTTTAATGAAGATAATACGGTACATGAAATAACGGAAGAAAACAACAAACGAATTAAACTAATACAGCCTATCTGGTGACTAACACTAAGACAGGTACAATCACCCACGAAATACAACGCGCACACAGGCTACATAAATACGGTTCCCAATCCGAGACAACTAGAATCAGCTGACTCCAATTAGGAATCGCCTCAGGCAGCCAAGCCTAACTAGACACACCCCTAATAATACACACTCCAAATTAATACAAACCCTAATACGAAATACAACATATAAACCCATGTCACACCCTGGCCTACCCAAACATATAACAAAACCACAAGATACAATGACCAAGGCGTGACAGAACCCCCCCCCCCCCTAAGGTGCGGACTCCGGGACGCACCTCAAGAGCATAGGGAGGGTCCGGGTGGGCGTCTGTCCATGGTGGCGGTTCTGGCTCGGGACGTGGACCCCACTCCATAAATGTCCTAGTTCCTCCCCTACGCGTCCTAGGATAATCCACCTTCTCCGCCGACCATGGCCTAATAGTCCTCACCCTGATCCCCACATAACTGAGGGGCAGCTCGGGACAGAGGGGCAGCTCGGGACAGAGGGGCAGCTCGGGACAGAGGGGCAACTCGGGACAGAGGGGCAACTCGGGATAGAGGGGCAACTCGGGATAGAGGGGCAACTCAGGATAGAGGGGCAACTCAGGACAGCGGGGCAACTCGGGACAGAGGGGCAGCCCGGAACCGAAGCAGCCCGGTACTGAGGGGAAGCCCGGTACTGAGGGGAAGCCCGGTACTGGGGGGAAGCCCGGTACTGAGGGGAAGCCCGGTACTAAGAGGAAGCCCGGTACTGAGAGGAAGCTCGGTACTGAGAGGAAGCTCGGTACTGAAAGGGAGCCCAGTACAGAGAGGGAGCCTAGTACTGAGAGGAAGCTCAGTACTGAGAGGAAGCTCAGGCAGGTAGTAGGCTCCGGTAAATCCTGGCTGGCTGGTGGACCTGGATGATTAATTTTGTCTGGCCGATCTAGAAGATTTTGGTAGACTGGCACTTCTGGCGGATCCTGGCAGACTGGTGACGCTGGGCCGACTGGCGGCGCTGGGCAGACAGGAGACTCCGGCAGCGCAGGAGAGGAGAAAGGCTCTGGCTGCGCTGAACAGGCGAGGCGCACTGGACGCGCTGGGCCGACTGGGAGCACTGGTGGCGCTGGACAGACAGGAGACTCCGGCAGCGCAGGAGAGGAGAACAGCTCTGGTTGCGCTAAACAAGCGGGAGACTCCGGCAGCGCAGGAGGGGAGAAAAGCACGGGCTGTGCTGAACAGGCGATGCGCACTGGACGCGCTGGGCCGACTGGGAGCACTGGTGGCGCTGGACAGACAGGAGACTCCGGCAGTGCAGGAGAACAGCTCTGGTTGCGCTAAACAGGCGAGGCGCACTGGAGGCCTGGTGCGTGGTGCTGGAACTGGTGGTACTGGCGCGAGGACACGCACAGGAAGCCTGGTGCGGGGAGCTGCTACCGGAGGACTGGTGTGTAGAGGTGGCTCTGGATAGACCGGACCGTGCAGGCGCACTGGAGCTCTAGAGCACCGAGCCTGCCCAAGCTTACCTGGCTCGATGCCCACTCTAGCCCGGCCAATAGGAAGGGCTGGTATAAGTCGCAGCTGGCTTTGCACCCGCACTGGAAACACCGTGCGCTCCATAGCATAACACGGTGCCTGCCCGGTCTCTCTAGCCCAACGGTGAGCACAGGGAGTATGCACAGGTTTCCTACCTGGCATAACTATTCTCCCTTTTAGCCCCCCCCAATAAATTTTTTGGGGTGACTTTCCGGTTTCCAACCGCGTCGCAGTGATGCCTCCTCATACTCACGCCTCTCCGCTTTAGCTACTTCTATTTCCTCCTTGGGACGGCGATATTCTCCCGGCTGCGCCCAGGGTCCTTTTCCGTCTAATATCATCTCCCAAGACCAGAAGTCCTCATATTGCTGCTCCTCACAATTAACAGGGAGAGTAGGCTCAGGTCTGACTCCTGACTCTGCCACTCTCTCTCTGCGCTTTCCCCCGTTACCTACGGTTTTCGCTCTGTATAGCCGTGCTCTCCTTTTCGATTCCATCCGTGTATAGCCCTCTTCGCATTGCTGTAGGGAATCCCAGGCGGGCTCCTGCACTCGCACTGGATCGGACGCCCACCTGTCGATTTCTTCCCACGTCGTATAATCCCTGCTTCTGCCGTCCATATCGTCCTCCTTTAGCTCCTGCCAGTTCACACGCTGCTCGGTCTGTGAATCGTGGTGGGTGATTCTGTAATGATCTTCGTCTGTTGTTTGTAGAAAGTCAGACCGAAATGCAGCGTGTAGGTTACTCATGACTTTTAATGAAGCTAATACGGTACATGAAATAACGGAAGAAGAAAACAACAAACGAATGAAACTAATACAGCCTATCTGGTGACTAACACTAAGACAGGTACAATCACCCACGAAATACAACACGCACACAGGTTACCTAAATACGGTTCCCAATCCGAGACAACTAGAATCAGCTGACTCCAATTAGGAATCGCCTCAGGCAGCCAAGCCTAACTAGACACACCCCTAATAATACACACTCCCAATTAATACAAACCCTAATACGAAATACAACATATAAACCCATGTCACACCCTGGCCTACCCAAACATATAACAAAACCACAAGATACAATGACCAAGGCGTGACACACCTCTCCAAAGTACGTATGGGAGTTACAGCGAAGGGACCAGACTAACTCCCAATTTGATATCACAAAATTGGACAGAACAGGTAAAAAAAAAACAAAGTGATCTGTTATTGCAATTTCAGATTTAATATCAAAGTAGTTTGCATTTACTGAACTACTTTTTCAAAGTACCTTTAGTTAAGTAAACTATATTTTCTTAAGGGTGTGAAGTAATTGGTAGCTTGGTAAACTATTTTAAGAAAAGCTTCCCCAACACTTGTCGAGATACAAGTAGTAGTGAGGAGGACAATTACTGAGGGGAGTGAAAGTGCTCACACCACCTCCCCTCCGTCTAACAACCCACTCAGCTGAAATCAGAGGAGGCTGTATGTAGGTCAGCGAAAGTGACACTACAGCTGCATCTTGGTCTCATTCTCCACAGCAAAACTGAGCCGAAGGACCCGTCTCCCACCTCTACTCTCTTCCAATGCACACTGTAACAAATGAAAGCTAGGCTATTATTTATTTATCACTGTTGAGATATGATTACAATGACTTTCCAATCACCAATGCATTGACAGCCATCTGATGAACTCACTGTAACTGGGACAGAAAAAGACATTGAAACACGCTGAAAACAACACAGAACTGTGTTGTTATTGCAGTTTATATGGAATAACAGTCTCACTGTGGAATAGTACAGACTAAAGTCCATTTTAAGAATATCTTCAAACGAATAACTGTCTGTGATAACTGTCTGTGTTGTTTGTTGTAGTAGCCACGTGACATGACACAACAGACCTTCCATATCAGGCTGTTTTGACGTTGCCTAGACACATTCATATATTATACTACACTGCTCAAAAAAAAACGGGAACACTAAAAATAACACATCCTAGATCTGAATGAATGAAATATTCTTATTAAATACTTTTTTCTTTACATAGTTGAATGTGCTGACAACAAAATCACACAAAAATTATCAATGGAAATCAAATTTATCAACCCATGGAGGTCTGGATTTGGAGTCACACTCAAAATTAAAGTGAAAACCACACTACAGGCTGATCCAACTTTGATGTAATGTCCTTAAAACAAGTCAAAATGAGGCTCAGTAGTGTGTGTGGCCTCCACGTGCCTGTATGACCTCCCTACAACGCCTGGGCATGCTCCTGATGACGTGGCGGATGGTCTCCTGAGGGATCTTCTCCCAGACCTGGACTAAAGCATCCGCAAACTCCTGGACAGTCTGTGGTGCAACGTGGCGTTGGTGGATGGAGCGAGACATGATGTCCCAGATGTGCTCAATTGGATTCAGGTCTGGGGAACGGGAGGGCCAGTCCATAGCATCAATGCCTTCCTCTTGCAGGAACTGCTGACACACTCCAGCCACATGAGGTCTAGCATTGTCTTGCATTAGGAGGAACCCAGGGCCAACCGCACAAGCATATGGTCTCACAAGGGGTCTGAGGATCTCATCTCGGTACCTAATGGCAGTCAGGCTACCTCTGGCGAGCACATGGAGGGCTGTGCGGCCCCCCCCAAATAAATGCCACCCCACACCATGACTGACCCACCACCAAACCGGTCATGCTGGAGGATGTTGCAGGCAGCATAACGTTCTCCACTGCGTCTCCAGACTCTGTCACGTCTGTCACATGTGCTCAGTGTGAACCTGCTTTCATCTGTGAAGAACACAGGGCGCCAGTGGCGAATTGGCCAATCTTGGTGTTCTCTGGCAAATGCCAAAAGTCCTGCACGGTGTTGGGCTGTAAGCACAACCCCCACCTGTGGACGTCGGGCCCTTATACCACCCTCATGGAGTCTGTTTCTGACCGTTTGAGCAGACACATGCATATTTGTGGCCTGCTGGAGGTCATTTTGCAGGGCTCTGGCAGTACTCCTCTTGCTCCTCCTTGCACAAAGGCGGAGGTAGCAGTGGGTTGTTGCCCTCCTACGGCCTCCTCCATGTCTCCTGATGTACTGGCCTGGTAGCGCCTCCATGCTCTGGACACTACGCTGGACACTACGCTGACAGACACAGCAAACCTTCTTGCCACAGCTCACATTGATGTGCCATCCTGGATGAGCTGCACTACCTGAGCCACTTGTGTCTGTCTCATGCTACCACTAGAGTGAAAGCACCGCCAACATTCAAAAGTGACCAAAACATCAGCCAGGAAGCATAGGAACTGAGAAGTGGTCTGTGGTCACCACCTGCAGAACCACTCCTTTATTGGGGGTGTCTTGCTAATTGCCTATAATTTCCACCTGTTGTCTATTCCATTTGCACAACATCATGTGAAATGTATTGTCAATCAGTGTTGCTTCCTAAGTGGACAGTTTAATTTCACAGAAGTGTGATTGACTTGGAGTTACATTGTGTTGTTTAAGTGTTCCCTTTATTTTTTTGAGCAGTGTATATTGACAAATGTCTGTCTAGCTCTATTCATGACCAATGGTATCATTCACACAGCTGTCCAACACAGCTCAGTACAGATCAGTATAGCCCAACCTATTTCCCAGGTCTCTCAGCCTGTATTGATGGATCTGTTGGGAAGGGTTCAATGGCTGGAACAAGCTCCCCAGGGGAGAGCATAGGAAATAATGCGAGCAGACAGGCCCCCTCCCAGCATCCGTGGAAAGGCCTGGTGACTGCATTGTGATTCCTTGAAGTTCTCAAGCGACGACTCTTTCATCCCCGCTTATAGAAAAACGTGAAGTCCTTTCAGAGCAGCCCATGGAGAATGAGACTTTCTGTGTTGGGTGCACATGTTCCCAGTGCAACAACAACTTTACCTTAAGAAAGAGCTGGCCCTGGACCGGACTGCTTACAGGCAGCGAGCCCAAACTCATTATAATTTGTTCAGATGGTGACAAAACATACAGTACCAGTCAAAAGACATACAGTACCTACTCATTCAAGGGTTTTTCTTTATTTAAAAAAAATTCTACATTGTAGAACAATAGTGAAGATATCAAAACAATGAAATAACACATATGGGATCATATAGTAACCAAAGATCTGTTCCAGAAATCAAAATATATTTTAAATTTGAGATTCTTCAAAGTAGCCACCATTTGCCTTGACATGGAATGCTTTTCCAGTCATGAAGGAGTTCCCACATATGCTGAGCACTTGTTGGCTGTTTGTCCTTCACTCTGCGGTCCAACTCATCCCAAAGGCGTTGAGGTCAGGTGATTGTGGAGGCCAGGTCATCTGATGCAGCACTCTCCTTTTTGGTCAAATTGCCATTACACAGCCTGGAGGTGTTTCGGGTCATTGTCCTGTTGAAAAACAAATGAGGGTCCCACTAAGCCCAAAACCAGATGGGATGGCGTATGGCTGCAAAATGCTGTAGTAGCCCTACACCATCACATGGGGTGGCAGGTAGCCTAGTGGTTAGAGCGTTGGACCAGTAACCAAAAGATTGCTTGATCGAATCCCCGAGCTGACAAGGTAAAAATCTGTCGTTCTGCCCCGAAGGCAGTTAACCCACTGTTCCTAGGCTGTCATTGTAAAGACGAATTTGTTCTTAACTGTCGTATCTCTATGCTTATTTCAGCTGTTCTTACCGAGTGGCGCAGCGGTCTAAGTCACTGCATTGCAGTGCTCGAGGTGTCACTACAGACCCTGCTTTGATCCCGGGCTGTATCAAAAACAGACATTATTATGAGTTCCATAGGGCGGCGCACAATTGGGCCAGTGTCGTCTGGGTTAGGGTAGATTTTGGCTGCCGTAAGCAGTCATTGTAAAATAAAAATGTGTTCTTAACTGCCTGGCCTTGTGAAATAAAAAAATGTTTTTACAAAAATAATATGAACTTTTAAAAAAAGTATACCACCCATACCTTGCACCAAACCCAACTGATTGCCTCAAATGCATTAAGAAGGAAATAAATTCTACAAATGTACTTTTAACAAGGCACACGTGTGAATAGGAATGCATTCCAGGTGACTACCTCATGATAGATATATATATATATATATATATATACCTCATGAAGCTGGTTGAGAGAATGCCAAGAGTGTGCAAAGCTGTCATCAAGGTAAAGGGTAGCTACTTTGAAGAATCTATAATCGAAAATATATTTTGATTTGTTAAAAAAAATTGGTAACTACATGATTCCATATGTGTTATTTCATAGTTTCTATGCGCCCGATCTGCTTATCAACCACGCTCAGTAGTTGACAAGGTTTCTGCTGATCCCTGGGGGAATGGAGTGTGGAGGTGATAGAGAGCTGTCTAAACAAAATAACCAATTCTCTAACAAAAGGGCCAGGTGTGGTTGAGGCCAGGGGAACAGTCAGGTCAGGACATGTTGTAGAGACCCCCTGAGGTAAACATCAGACACTTCTAAAGGAGTAATTTCTCAGGGGCTAAATTAAATTACTGCGAAATATTTCCATTGTGTACTCTCCCTCGTCTATTCTGAAGAGCGAGTTCTGCATTTGATGCTTATTTTTAATAAAAGGATAGAATGGCGCTGCAATGGATAGCTGCCATTTTACGGGCTCCTGAACAATTCTGCTATTTTGTGGCGGTCACTACAATCCCTGGTTTGTTTCCAGGCTGTATCACAATCAGCCATTATTGGGAGTCCCATTGGGCGGCGCACAATTGGCCCAGCGTCGTCCGGGTTTGGCCATCATTGTAAAGAAGAAATTGTTCTCAACTGACGTGCCTAGTTAAATAAAGCTTCTAATAATAATAATAATAATAATAATAATAATAATAATAATAATATAGCCATGAAATGCTTTGAAAGGATGGTCATGTACAGACCCGAACGGAATGCGCACACGTCGCATTCTGATGAAAATGTGCAGAATTTAAAATGGAATGCATAGGATTCTAAAGCTAAAAATAAGCTGCCAGCTGATGAGGATGGAGGAGTACTTTTCTGCAGAGTCTGTCAGCATTCAATCGACTACATACGGCGTCAAAATGCGGTGGAGCACCTGAGGTCACTCCAACACAAAAATAGGAGGGCTAGTGGACTAGGTAAACATTCTGATGCTTTAGCTAGCTACAGATATATTAACTAGCTGGTAGGTTTGTTCTAGTTAGCTAATAACTGTTCATGTTTGTCTGCATCTACATAGAGTGGCAAGTTAGCTAGCTAGCTAACGTTAGCCTTGCGAGATTCCCATGTCAGTCCAGCTCCATCACATAATTTATGCCAGCTAGCTACTGTTAGCTAGCTAACAAGTTAGCCAAAGTGATGTGGTGGAGCTATCAAAACAAGTGACAAGTTAGGAATTACAAAAGCAGCAAGTAACCAACATTTTTTGTGAACATTTTTAGTTAACTATCATTGTTTGAAAACGCCTTTGTGTGTGAGACATACTTTCAGGTTTATGGGCTGTGTGTGTGTGTGTTAGAGGACGACCGATTAATCGGATTGGCCGATTAATTAGGGCTGATTTCAAGTTTTCATTGCAATTGGAAATTGGTATTTTTGGGCGCCGATTTCCGATTTTCTTTTTTAATTTAAATTATTTTTACAATTTTTATACCTTTTATATACAGTGGGGCAAAAAAGTATTTAGTCAGCCACCAATTGTGCAACGTCTCCTACTTAAAAATATGAGAAGCCTGTAATTTTCATCATAGGTACACTTCAACTATGACAGCCAAAATGAGAAGGAAAAAAATGCAGAAAATCACATTGTAGGATTTTTAATACATTTTTGCAAATTATGGTGGAAAATAAGTATTTGGTCAATAGCAAAAGTTTATTTCAATACTTTGTTATATACCCTTTGTTGGCAATGACAGAGGTCAAACGTTTTCTATAAGTCTTCAAAAGGTTCACACACTGTTGCTGGTATTTTGGCCCATTGCTCCATGCAGATCTCCTCTAGAGCAGTGATGTTTTGGGGCTGTTGCTGGGCAACACGGACTTTCAACTCCCTCCAAAGATTTTCAATGGGGTTGAGATCTGGAGACTGGCTAGGCCACTCCAGGACCTTGAAATGCTTCTTACGAAGCCACTCTTTCGTTGCCCGGGTGGTATGTTTGGGATCATTGTCATGCTGAAAGACCCAGCCACGTTTACTCTTCAATGCCCTTGCTGATGGAAGGAGGTTTTCACTCAAAATCTCACGATACATGGCCCCATTCATTCTTTCCTTTACACGGATCAGTCGTCCTGGTCCCTTTGCAGAAAAACAGCCCCAAAGCATGATGTTTCCACCCCCATGCTTCACAGTAGGTATGGTGTTCTTTGGTGGCAACTCAGCATTCTTTGTCCTCCAAACACGACGAGTTGAGTTTTTACCAAAAAGTTATATTTTGGTTTCATCTGACCATTTGATATTCTTCCAATCTTCTTCTGGATCATCCAAATGCTCTCTAGCAAACTTCAGACAGGCCTGGACATGTACAGGTCATTCACTAGGTCCCCCCGTGTGGTTCTGGGATTTTTGCTCACCGTTCTTGTGATCATTTTGACTATACGGGGTGAGATCTTATGTGGAGCCCCAGATCGAGGGAGATTATCAGTGGTCTTGTATGTCTTCCATTTCCGAAAAATTGATCCCACAGTTGATTTCTTCAAACCAAGCTGCTTACCTATTGCAGATTCAGTCTTCCCAGCCTGGTGCAGGTCTACAATTCTGGTGTCCTTTGACAAGCTCTTTGGTCTTGGCCATAGTGGAGTTTGGAGTGTGACTGTTTGAGATTGTGGACAGGTGTCTTTTATACTGATAACAAGTTCAAACAGGTGCCATTAATACAGGTAATGAGTGGAGGACAGAGGAGCCTCTTAAAGAAGTTGTTACAGGTCTGTGAGAGCCAGAAATCTTGCTTGATTGTAGGTGACCAAATACTTATTTTCAACCATAATTTGCAAATAAATTCATTAAAAATCCTACAATGTGATTTTCTGGATTTTTTTTCTCATTTTGTCTATCATAGTTGAAGTGTACCTATGATGAAAATTACAGGCCTCTCTCATCTTTTTAAGTGGGAGAACTTGCACAAATGGTGGCTGACTAAATAATTTTTTTGCCCCACTGTAACTAGGCAAGTCAGTTAAGAACACATTCATATTTTCAATGACTGCCTAGGAACTGTGGGTTAACTGCCTTGTTCAGGGGCAGAACGACAGATTTTCACCTTGTCAGCTCAGGGGTTCCAATCTCGCAACCACACAGTTAACGAGTCCAACACTCTAACCATTGCACTCCACGAGTAATATGCCTGTTACGCGAATGCAGTAGAGGCCAAGGTAAATTGCTAGCGAGCGTTAAACTTATCTTATAAAAAACAATCAATCATAATCACTAGTTATAACTACTAATCCAGTTTAGCAGGCAATATTAACCAGGTGAAATTGTGTCATTTCTCTTACGTTCATTGCACGCAGTCAGGGTATATGCAAGTTTGGGCTGCCTGGCTCATTGCGAACTAATTTGCCAGAATTCTACGTAATTATGACATACATTGAAGGTTGTGCAATCTAAAAAGAATATTTAGACTTAGGGATGTCACCCGTTAGATAAAATACCGAACGGTTCCGTATTTCACTGAAATAATAAACATTTTGTTTTCGAAATTATAGTTTCCTGATTCTATCATATTAATTTTATTTACCTTTATTTAAGGTTATTAATGACCAAAGGCTCGTATTTCTGTGTGTTATTATGTTATAATTAAGTCTGATTTGATAGAGCAGTCTGACTGAGCAGCAGCAGGCCCGTAATAATTCATTCAAACAGCACTTTCGTGCGTTTTGCCAGCAGCTCTTCGCAAGCACAGCTCCGTTTATGACTTCAAGCCAACAGCCTAATGGCTGGTGTAACCAATGTGAAAGTTTGTTAGCTGGGTGTGCGCTAATACTGTTTCAAACGTCACTCGCTTTTAGATTTGGAGTAGTTATTCCCCTTGCGCTGCAAGGGCCGCGGCTTTTGTGGAGCGATGGGTAACGTTGCTTCGAGTGAAGCTATAATGTTACACTGGCAATACTATAGTACCTATAAGAACATCCAATAGTCAAAGGTATATGAAATACAAATGGTATAGAGAGAAATAGTCCTATAAATACTATATTAACTATATTAATTAAAGTCATGTTAAAACTCATGTTAAAAGGAACCACCAACTTTCACATGTTCTCATGTTCTGAGCAAGGAACTTAAACGTTATCTTTTTTAACATGGCACATTTTTATATGGCACATATTACTTTCTTCTCCAACACTTTGTTTTTGTATTATTTAAACCAAATTGAACATGTTTCATTATTTATTTGAGGCTAAATCGATTTTTTAAAATGTTTTATATGAAGTTAAAATAAGTGTTAATTCAGTGTTGTTGTAATGGTCATTATAAAAAAACAAACAATAAAAATAATAAATATATATATATATATATATATTTTTTGTTTGTTTAATAAATCGGCTGATTAATCGGTATCGGTGTTGAAAAATCATAATCTGTCGACCTCTAGTGTGTGTGTGTGTGTGTGTGTGTGTGTGTGTGTGTGTGTGTGTGTGTGTGTGTGTGTGTGTGTGTGTGTGTGTGTGTGTGTTTAGCTTCAAAGCTTGAGATCCACTATAGGCCTGCTATTGAACTCAACTGGAGAAATCTTAATTTTCCAAATTTGACAAATGTTCTTTATTTTCTACATTCTTTTTCAGTCCAAACAAAATCAGTATCTTGGCCTCCTGTCTGGCAAATAACCCCTCCAAAACTGAGAGAAAGAAGTTCAAAAGAATATTAATCAATGCAGACATACCTCGAGGAGGGGCCCATTTTCAGAAACACTGCAAGCAGGGAGGGTCTATCCCAGCGCAATCCTATCTGCATAGAGTAGCTGCCCGAGCTCTATCCACAATATGAACAGGACATCAAAGATGCTGTAGAGGGAAATGACATTTCATCCTTGATGAGACGACCGATGCCTTTGGAAGATGTGCACTCACTATCCTACTCCAGCCAGTGGGTGAGCGACCTGTTGTAGCAGATCTGGCTTTCTTGGACCACGGTGTCTCAAGTGGTCATTTCCAGCCTCAACAACAATGGGGTGACTTTTGTAAGTGATTCAGCTAGCTACATGAAGAAGACTTTCCCTGGCATCTTGAAGGGCCTCTTCCAAAACTCTAGACACGTCACCTGCTTTGCCCATCTCCTGAGCCTGGTGATGGAGGTTTCTCCAGAGGTATTTGAGGGCGTGAACAGGCTGTGTGCTCTGGTGAAGAAGGTGTTGTGTCAAGCACCCCAGCATCGTCTGGACCTTTATTTTTTATTTAACCTTTATTTACCTAGGAACATCAGTTAAGAACATATTCTTACAATGATTTGCCTACAAAAAGGCAAAAGGCCTCCTGCGGTGATGGGGGCCTGGGATTAAAATAAAAACTTTTTAAATATAGGACAACACACACACCACAACAAGAGAGATCTAAGAGAACACTACATAAAGAGAGACCTAAGACAACAACACAGCATGGTAGCAACACAAAATAAAAACAACATGGTACAACACAACATGTCAGCAGCACAAAACATAGTACAAACATTATTGGGCACCTATGATCATGAGACCATTCATTCTGAAAAATGGCCATTCTCTTGTGATGCCTGTGTATACTGTGCAGACCATGTGGCGCTCTTGGATATGTGCTGTGGAGTACCTGACAGAGTACATGGATGTGTTCACCGACTTCACTATGAATTTACCAGAAACTGTGAAGTGTGCCCAGGACTTTGTGCGCTGCTGAGGGAACACAAAGCCCAGCTGAAGGCACAGGCACTATTCATTATGGAGCATAGTGTGGAGATAATGGCTAACCTGACAAAGCTGGAGGAGACCTCTGTGCCAACAGCTCACAACATCACCAGCAAGCTGGAGGACCTGCAAATGCAGTTTGAGTATGGCTGACGCCCTCAAATAACTGAGCTGCTGGGGCAGCTTCCAGAGAAAGACAGGCTCTCCTGCACTGAATTGTTCCAGTATGCCATGGCAGCGTGCTCAATAAAGCTGTAGACTGTGCCGGACAAGCACCTCTGCCTTCACCTGTTCAAGTCACTAACTGTTCTAGAGCCAGCCCAGGTGGTTTGCGCAAAAAAACGACATTTAGAACTATGTACAAGTCATCCCTTCTCTGAGCCAGGTGTCTGCAGAGGAGTGGCACAGATAGAGTGCATTTGGAAAGTATTCAGACCCCTTGACTTTTCAACATTTTGTTACGTTAGAGCCTTTTTCTAAAATGTACTAAATAGTTTCCCCCCTCAATCTACACACAATACACTATAATTACAAAGCAAAAACAGGTTAAGAGGTTTTTGCTCATTTATTATTATTTTTTAAATTGGGGGGAAATATCACATTGACATAAGTATTCAGACACTTCACTCAGTTCTTTGTTGAAGCACCTTTGGCAGCAATTACAGCCTCGAGTCTTCTTCGGTATGACACTACAAGTTTGGTACACCTGTATTTGGAGAGTTTCTCCCATTCTTCTCTGCAGATCCTCTCAAGCTTTGTCAGGTTGGATGGGGAGTGTTGCTCCACAGCTATTTTCAGGTCTCTCCAAAAATGTTTGATTGGTTTCAAGTCCGGGCTCTGTCTAGGCCACTCAAGGACATTCAGAGGCTTGTCCCGAAGCCACTCCTACATTAACTTGGCAGTGTGCTGCTTAGGGTGATTGTCCATTTGGAAGATGAACCTTCACCCCAGTCTGAGGTCCTGAACGCTGTGGAGAAGGTTTTCATCAAGGATCTATCTGTATTTTGCTTCGTTCATCTTGCAATCGATCCTGACTAGTCTCCCAGTCCCTGCCGCTGAAAAACATACCCACAACATGATGCTGCCATTTTGGCAAAATCCAAGCGGGCTGTCATGTGCTTTTTACTGAAGAGTGGCTTCTGTCTGGCCACTCTACCATAAAGGCCTTATTTGTGGAGTGCTGGAGAGAAGGTTCTCCCATCTCCACAGAGGAACTCTAGAGATTTTCCAGAGTGACCATCCGGTTCTTGGTCACCTCCCTGACCAAGGCCCTTCTCACCTAATTGCGCAGTTTGGCCGGGCGGCCAGCTCTAGTAAGAGTCTTGCTGGTTCCAAACTTCTTCTATTTAAGAATGATGGAGGCCACTGTGTTCTTGGGGACCTTTAATGCTGCATATATTTTTGGCGGTGCCGAGGATGGAACGAGAGCCAGCCGGGGTGAAATTGGAGTGGAGCGAAGGGAGCGAAGCAGAGACAGTGAAGGAGAGAGCTAGGAGAGAGCTGCTGTGTTGGTGCATGAGGCACGGCATTCGCCCTACGGAGCGTGTCCTCGACTTGATGTCACCCGAGTTAGCTCTCCATACTCGTCCTTAGGTGCGTGCTAGCCATCTGGTGAAGACTGTGCCAGCCCCACGCACCAGGCCTCCTGTGCACCTCCCCAGCACTTCTCGTCTCGTGCCAGCATGGCGCTCCAGACCTCCAGTGCGCCTCCACAGCCCAGTGAGTCCTGCGCCGGCTCTACGCACAGTTTCCCCAGTTCGACAGGAGAACCCAGTGCGGCCTGTTCCAGCTCCCCGCACGTGCCGGGCTAAAGTGGGCATGCAGCCAAGAGGAGCGGTGCAAGTGCTAAGAACCAGAGCTACAGTGCTCCCCCACAGCCCGGTTCGACCTGTGTCTGCGCTCTGGAGGTGCCGGGCTAGAGTGGGCATTCAGCCTGGAAGAGTGGTGCCAAGGCTACGCACCAGATCTGCAGTGCTCCCCCACAGCCCGGTCTATCCTGTGCCTCCTCCACGGACCAGGCCTCCAGTAGGTCTCCCTAGCCTGGTGAGTCCGGTGCCTGATCCACGGGCCAGTCCGGGGCCTCCAGCAAGGGTGCCCAGTCCGGGGCCCGCTGCGAGGGTGCACAGTCCGGGACCCGCAGAGAGGGTCCCCAGTCCGGGGCCCGCAGAGAGGGTCCCCACACCAGAGGCGCCACCAAAGTGGGGTGAGCCAGAGGTGGAGCGGGGTCTACGTCCCACACCACCACAGTGGATAGATGCCCACCCAGACCCTCCACTATAAGTTCAGTTTTTTTAATGAGAGCTTTTTATGTCTCTATTTTGGTTTGGTCAGGGTGTGATTTGGGTGGGCGTTCTATGTTCTATGTTTTTGTATTTCTTTGTTTTGGCCGGGTATGGATCTCAATCTGGGACAGCTGTCATTCGTTGTCTCCGATTGGGAATCATACTTAGGCAGCCTTTTCCCCTTTTGTCAGTATGGGAAGTGGACTTTTGTTAGTGGCACTATAGCCCTGTAAGCTTCAAGGTTGTTTCTTCGTTTGTTGTTTTGTTGGCGACATTTTAAATAAAAGGAAAATGTACCCTCACCACACTGCACTTTGGTCTACTTCTTTCGACGGCCGTGATACTCATAGCAAAGGATGTGAAAAAGTATGTAAATAAGGTATTTTTTATGTAATCAATTTTAGAATAAGGCTGTAACATAACAAAATGTGGAAAAAAATCAAGGGGTCTGAATACTTTCCAAATGCACCATGCATGGGCATCGACAAGGCAGAAGCTATTGAAGTGAGTGCAGTGGACTGGTGGGCAGCTAGCCAGGACAGTATGCCGGCCTTAGCTCACATTGTGGCGATACATCTGTGCCTCCCACGACCTCAGTGGATGTACAGAGACTTATCTCACATTATCAAATGCTAGTATAATAGCATTGAACACTAAAATGCATGTGAGTCACACACCCCCCCAAACCCACCACTCTTTCTATGTTTTGGTTTGAAGCAATTTGATAATAGTTAATGAATGATGAATGGAACGAAGACAGAATTGGTAATCTAATCAATTTGGTATTTATGTATTTATAGATGGATCCATCAATGTATTATTTGTATTTATATGCCTTTGCACTTTGCTGATGACGCTCTACTTATTTATCTATAATATTTTTCCATAAGGTAAAGTTTACGATAAAATAATTAAAGGTTGAGTCAATGTAGAGGTTATTTTTGACTGTGATTTAGTAGAGGATAACTGAAGGTTCATTGATAACCATAGGTTCATAAGCATTTATTTACATTAAACCATGTTCCCAATGTTATTCAATTACAGTTGAAGTCAGAAGTTTACATACACCTTAGCCAAATACATTTAAACTCAGTTTTTCACAATTCCTGACATTTCAACAGAGTAAAAATTCCCTGTCTTAGGTCAGTTAGGATCACCACTTTATTTTAAGAATGTGAAATGTCAGAATAATTTACATACACTATGTTGACTAGTGTATGTAAACTTCTGACCCACTGGAATTGTGATACAGTGAATTATAAGTGAAATAATCTGTCTGTAAAGAATTGTTGGAAAAATTACTTGTATCACGCAAAGTAGATGTCCTAACTGACTTACCAAAACTATAGTTTGTTTACAAGAAATTTGTGGAGTGGTTGAAAAGCGAGTTTTAATGACTCCAACCCAAGGTTATGTAAACTTCCGACTTCAATTGTATAGATTTTCAGCATAAATCGCTCCAGAAAATAGAAAAAATCCCCGCAGATTCCGTTTGGGTTTGGTCATGGCTCACATTAACCCACTCAAATTAGCATAACGCCCCAACAGATCCACAAATTATGCAATCCCTATTGAACTCCAAACTGTCCTCTCCCACCTGGATAAGAGGAACACCTATGGAAGAATACTGTTCATTGACTACAGCTCAGCATTCAAAACCATAGTGCCCTCCAAGCTCATCACTAAGCTAAGGACCCTGGGACTGAACTCCTCCCTCCGCAACTCGATCCTGGACTTTTTGAAGCGCAGCTCCCAAGTGGTGATGGTAGGCAACAACATATCCGCCACGCTGACCTTCAACATGGGGGCCTCTCAGGGATCTGTGCTCAGTCCCCTCCTATACTCCCCATTCACCCAAGACTGCGTGGGTGCGCATGACTCCAACACCATTATTATGCTGATCAGACAGCCTATAGGGAGGAGGTCAGAGACCTGACAGCAACACAAAGGAGCTGATTGTAGACTACAGGAAATGGAGGGCCGAGCAAGCCCCCATTCTCATCAGTGTAGCGGGTCGAGAGCTTTAAAAGTTCCTTGGTGTCCACTTTACTTGGGATCTATCATGGTCCACACACACCAACACAGTTGTGAAAAGGTTACGACAATGCCTCTTCCCCCTCAGGAGACTGAAAAGGTTTGGCATAGGATCTCAGATCCTCAAAAATGTATACAACTGTACCATTGATAGCATCTTGACTGGCTGATTAACCACTTGTTATGGCAACTGCTTGGCATCCAACCGCAAGGCGCTGCAGAGGGTAGTGCATACAGCCCAGCAACTCACTAGAGCTGAGCTCCCTGCCATCCAGGACCTCTATACCAGGCGGTGGCAGAGGAAATCCCCCAAAATTGTCAAAGACTCCAGCCACCCAAGTCATACACTGTTTTCTATACTATAGCACGGCAAGTGATACCGATGCACCAAGTCTGGAACTAACAGGACCCTGAACAGCTTCTACCCCCAAGCCACAAGAGTGATAAATAGTTCAAGTTAACCAAACAGCTACTAGGGCTATCTGTTTTCATGACTCTCTGCTTGCCGAGGATCAAAGATGCCAGCTTGGCAAATGGCTGACAGCCACAAGAGAGGGGGGAGCTGGGCCGGTTTATGACAACTTCACACCCTGTCATAAATTAGGGGGAGGGAAACTTCCCCTCTCTGCCTTTCAGTACCAATCAAAGGACTGCCTTTGTCTACAGATGACTTTTGCCGCCAAAAGCTCTAACGGCCAAAGAATGAACTTTGGAACAATATTCTTAACTTCTTAGTGATCCCTTCACACGCCAATCCCGTACAACACCCAGTGAAATAGCAGGGCGCTAAATTCAAAAACAGAAATACTCATAATAAATATTCAGAAATCAAGTGTTATACATCGGTTGAAAGATGAACTTCTTGTTAATCCAGCCACAGTGTCAGATTTCAAAAAGGCTTTGCGGCGAAAGCAAACAATGCTGTTATCTGAGGACAGCACCCCATCAAACAAACACATGAAAATCATAATTCAACCCGCCAGGCGCGACACAAGTCAGAAACAACGATATAATTCATGCCTTACCTTTGAAGATCTTCTTCTGTTGGTACTCCAATATGTCCATTAAACATCACAAATGGTCCTTTTGTTTGGTAAATTCTGTCGTTATATCCCCAAAATGTCCATTTATTTGGCGCGTTTGACTCAGAAAACACACCGGTTCGAACTTGCGCAACATGACTACAAAGTATCTAATAAGTTACCTGTAAACTTGATCCAAACATTTCAAACAACTTTCCTAATCCAACTTTAGGTATTTTTAAATGTAAATAATCAATCAAAATTAAGACGGAATAAACTGTGTTCAGTACCGGACGAAAACAAAGTGGAGCGAGCTTTCAGGTCGTGCACCCCAACCACAACAGTACACTTCGCTATCCACCCAGATAGGAAATGGCTACTTCTTCATTTCTCAAAGGTAAAACATCAACCAATTTCTAAAGACTGTTGACATCTAGAAGAAGCGATAGGAACTGCAAGAAAGTGCCTTAGAAATCTAGATCCACATAGAAAACCCATTGAAAAGAGAGTGACCTAAAAAAAAAATCCTGGATGGTTTGTACTCTGGGTTTCGCCTGCCAAATAAGTTATGTTATACTCACAGATAGAATTTGAACAGTTTTATAAACATTAGTTTTCTATCCAAACCTAGCATATGCATATGCTAGCTTCTGGGCCTGAGTAGCAGGCAGTTAACTTTGGGCACACTTCATCTGGACGTGAAACTAGTGCCCCCTAGCCTTAAGAAGATAGGAATGTTAAGAATGGTCTATGTAGATCGAAAGAATAATCCTGTCATATTGTTTATCATTTTGTGATGTCATTACTGATGGTATAACGAAATAACTAACTTGGAAAGGGTACGCATTCTATTTGTCAAGTTTACATCTAAATGTTGTATAACATAAATTATTAAGTATGAGAGTATTTTTTTAAAACTATTTTTAAATTCTCCCCAACTTGGTGGTATCCAATTGGTAGTAGTTACAGTCTTGTCTCATCGCTGCAACTCCCGTATGGACTCAGGAGAGGCGAAGGTCGTGAGCCATGTGTCCACTGAAACACAACCCAACCAAGCCACACTGCTTCTTGACACAATGCCCATCCAACCCGGAAGCCAGCCGCACCAATGTGACGGAGGAAACACCGAACACCTGGCGACCGTGTTAGCGTGCACTGCGCCAGGCCCGCCACAGGAGTCGCTAGTGTGCGATGAGGCAAGGATATCCCTGCTGTCCAAACCCACCCTAACCCGGACGACGCTGGGCCAATTGTGCACCGCCCCATGGGCCTCCCGGTCGCGGCCGGCTGCGACAGAGCCTGGACTCGAATCCAGAATCTCTAGTGGCACAGCTAGCACTGTGATGCAGTGCCTTAGACCACTGCACCACTCGGGAGGCCATGAGAGTATTTTTTTAAAGATAGAAATGTGATTTTAGTTTTCTAATGAGATAATTGTTTTTTATATAAGTTATGCACAGTCAGTAGTCATGCCTATGTGAGCTCAGAGTTTGTGTCAGCATGACGGAACGCCCCTTCGGCCAGAATGCTTAAAAAGGACTCACTAACGGAATGTACATTAGACAAAGCAGATGTGTGGTGTGAGCTGGACATTACGAATGGTTGAAACTACCAGACCAGACAGCGTGGATTGGTGGCTACACGGCTGAAAATGGTGACACCAGTACACCATTTTGTTACTACTGGTGTGTAAAGTGGTCGGGAGCTGAACCCTGAATTGCCATTCATTGAGACCACCAAAAATCGAATCAAATCATCAAATCAAAAATCAAACTACAAGACAAAAAGATGTGAAACTGTTGTCTACATATTGAAATAGTTAGAAACTCTGAAACTCTCAACACGAATGAAGATGATAAAGACTAGACCAGAACATTTGACAGTCTGCAGCTGTCAAAGTAGTCAAGAAGTAAAAGTAGTCAAGAACTTTGACTAAAGACAAGGCGGGAAGGAGAATCCCCCCATCTCAGACAAGTGTTGCTGCATCTGAAGTATTTGTTCTAACAACCACTTCACTACCAGAGAAGCTCTAAACTAAGGACATTGTGACCTCTGGTGGACAACCATAGCCTTACACCCATCCAGCCCCGTCCTCATAGAAGGATCAACAGAGAGACGACAAAGATATCTACGCGTAAATATATACATTGCATATCTTATCCGAATGAGCGGTGGTTCATGTGCCAAGTATTACTATTCCTTTGAGAGTAGGTTCCAAATGTAACACCGATAAGTTGAATCTCTTTGTCTTTCCCTCTATTTCTATTGACCTCCCTTTTATAACCAAGCAGTCATGCTGTTGTTAGTTCACTAGGGACCTGTTTGCATTGTATTATGTCGAATCAATAACTTATACTGTGTGTGTTTGTGTGTGTGTGTATTCTGTGTAATTGTGTAGTTAGTTACTAAATAAATAATTAAGCCAATTTGTGTATTGCTGATTCATCAATAAGATTAGGGTTCTTGTGAATTCAAGAGGTCTACGATGTTCAGAATGAGACTGATGAGGTAATGATTTAATAAAGGACTTAGTGATGTAAGAGACATTTATATCTCTTTAGAGTTTAAGTCGGAAGATAGTAACATGTTAAACAACTTCACATTGTGACCCAAATTCCGAATGAGTTAATTGTTACATGATTAACACATTATTATTATTTTTTTTAATTGGTGACAATTAAACATAGTTAGTTTGTTTCGATAAACAGTCATCACATTAATGAAAGTCACATCACGACACTGCATTGACCCTTTTTGCACTAACTTTTTTGACTTATCACATATGCTGGTGCTACTGTTTATCATCTATCCTTTTGCCTTGTCACTTCATTCCTAGATACTAGGGATACACAAAATATCGGTGAACATTGAAATCGTCCGATATTAGCCTAAAAAGGCCAACATCGGTATCCGCCCGATGTCTAGTTTAACGTCAATGTGAAAAACCGATGTCAAAGCTGACGTGCATACCTATATAACGTAGGAACATGATGTAATGATGCCACGTAAAATGTTGCGCTACACTTGCAACACAGCATTCCTAACCTAGCCCATAATGTCTGCTGTGTAGATCGAGCAGTCAACAAGTCGAGCAGTCATTTGAAAGAGTAAGAACAATTCAGCGAGACAACTCCAAGGCGAAATCCATTAACGCCAAGATAATGGAATTCATTGCCCATGACGATCAACCATTCTCTGTCATGGGTGATGTTGGTTTTCGCGACTGGTCGAGCACCGGTACACACTAACGTTACCAAGTGCACTATTTTTCAGATGTTATCCTACCGGAGTTACACTATGAAACGCTGTCTGGGTCTTTGCGTGTCAAAAAAGATACACGTTAAATAACACTATTTGACAATAACACTATTTGACGCGTTAAATAAGCTTTTAATTTGACACGTCAAAGAACAACATTCTATTATAGAATATTGTGTGTTCTGAATTTGCAAGTGCAAGCCACTATTATCAGTAGCACTGTCAAAGCTGAACAAAAAAGTCTGCAAACAAGCAAACACCGGCCACGAACGATGTGTTTACAATACCGCGTTGGTAATAAATCATTATATGTTCGACCGCAACTTCTGGGGTAGCTAGCTAGCTTTAGCTTAGTATCTAGCTAGCACCAATACAACCAGCCTGAAAACAATGACCAGTAGAAACTGAAGTCATGTTCACTATTCTTAGCAATGATTTAGGAATCCTTGTGAGTAAGTATTAGCTAGGTAGCCACTTGTTGTTCGCCTATTAAAATTTAACTTCAGTTCATGAAAATAAATAGCTAGCCAGCTACTTAACTTCTTCGAGATAGGGGGCGCTCTTTTAATTTTTGGATAAAAAACGTTCCCGTTTTAAACAAGATATTTTGTCACGAAAAGATGCTCGACTATGCATGTAATTGACAGCTTTGGAAAGAAAAAACTCTGACGTTTGCAAAACTGCAAAGATATTATCTGTGAGTGCCACAGAACTAATGCTACAGGTGAAACCAAGATGAAGTTTCATACAGGAAATGCCCCAGATTCTGAAGGTGCTGTGTTCCAATGTCTCCTTATATGGCTGTGAGTGCGCCAGGAATGAGCCTGCCCTTTCTGTCGTTTCTCCAAGGTGTCTGCAACATTGTGTCGTATTTGTAGGCATATCATTGGAAGATTGGCCATAAGAGACTACATTTACCAGGTGTTCGCCTGGTGTCCTGTGTCGAAATTATTGCGTAATCTCTAGGTCCATGCGCGTTCCATTTCTTCAGAAGAGAAAGTCAACTGCCACGAATGATTTATCATCGGAAAAAAAACACCTTGAGGATTGATTCTAAACATCGTTTGCCATGTTTCTGTCGATATTATGGAGTTAATTTGGAAAAAAGTTCGCGTTTTAATGACTTAATTTTTGTTTTTTTTCTTACCCAAACGTGATGAAGAAAACAGAGCGATTTGTCAACACAAATAATCTTTTTGTAAAAACTGAACATTTGCTATCTAACTGAGAGTCTCCTCATTGAAAACATCTGACGTTCTTCAAAGGTAAATGATTTTATTTGAATGCTTTTCTGGTTTTTGTGAAAATGTTGCCTGCTGAATGCTAATGCTAAATGCTACACTAGCTATCAATAGCTATCAATACTGTTACACAAATGCTTGTTTTGCTATGGTTGAGAAGCATATTTTTGAAAATCTGAGATGACAGTGTTGTTAACAAATGGCTAAGCTTGAGAGCTAGCATATTGATTTAATTTCATTTGCGATTTTCATGAATAGTTAACGTTGTGTTATGCTAATGAGCTTGCGGATAGATTTACACAATCCTGGATACAGGTTTTTTTCGTAGCTAAACGTGACGCAGAAAACGGAGTGATTTGTCCTAAACAAATAATCTTTCAGGAAAAACTGAACATTTGCTATCTAACTGAGAGTCTCCTCATTGAAAACATCCGAAGTTCTTCAAAGGTAAATTATTTTATTTGAATGCTTTTCTGGTTTTTGTGAAAATGTTACCTGCTGAATGCTAACGCTAAATGCTACGCTAAATGCTACGCTAGCTATCAATACTGTTACACAAATGCTTGTTTTGCTATGGTTGAGAAGCATATTTTGAAAATCTTGACAGTGTTGTTAACAAAAGGCTAAGCTTGAGAGCTAACATATTTATTTCATTTCATTTGCGATTTTCATGAATAGTTAACGTTGCGTTATGGTAATGGACTTGAGGCTGTAGTCACGATCCCGGATCCGGGATGGCTCGACGCAAGAAGTTAACCCTGTTGCTCAAAACGAACGCTATAAGCAGCCAGCTAGCTTCATCTGGCTAGTGAGGCTAGACTTGACGACTGGGTTATGTGTTGTGAAGCTAGCCACAATAAGGATTAGGCACAATAGTGGAATTTGCGGTTTGCCTTCAAAATGAAAGTAACTCTTTGAAAGTGATGCAGAAGGTTACAATTGGTGGAATCATGCCATATTTAGACTAGATAATGTTAAACAAGGTTGGAATGGGAAGCAATGAAATGGGGTATCAGTCTACTCCGTGACACCCACAGAACACAACTGTGAAGAGTTTATGCAAATAATAGCATTGTAGCTCTTATCGCGGGACTGTGACTGTGTGAAATCACATCTGCAGTCAGCCTATTGTGTGTATTGACATTCATATTGCACAGTACAGCTTTACCTAAGGTTTGGGGATCAATGAAATGAGGTATCAGTCTAATCAATACCTAATGTATGTTTCCCAACATTCTTCTCAGAGTTATCAGACTCCAAAAGATCCACGCAATATAGTTTTTCCTCTGGAATAGTGTTCTATACACATAGGTTGACAGTAAATGTGGCTCAATTCACACAAGAGCTACAATGCTAATGTTCTCTGGGTGCCATTGAGTAGATGGATACCCCATGTCATTGATCCACAATCCATAGGTAAAGCTGTATGGTGAAATAAGTATGCCCCCAATGCAATTCTAAAGTATAACACATCCAGTGTGATTTCAACAGATTTGTCAAATTAACAAATGGTCTTTTGTTGATTTTATATAACATTCCGAACTCGTTTAGCATTATCTATTAAATTATGGCATAATTGTACTATTTGTATCACTGTCAATGACATAGTTTTATTTTGAAGGCTAACTGCAAAGTTTAACAATAAACATCTTCGTGAAAAATAACATGGAAAAAACAAGCCAGTCTGGCGTGTCAACAATACACACGTAACACAAACAATCTTACACAAAGACATGATGGGGAACAGAGGAATAAATACATATAGATTGATTGGGGAATGAAAACCAGGTGTGCAGGGAACAAGACAAAACAAATGTATACATGAAAAATGGAGCGGCGATGGCTAGAATGACGGTGACCGCCGAACACCGCCCAAACAAGGAGAGGAGCCAACTTCAGCGGAAATCGTGACAACCCCTTCACACCGATTCAGTACTGGTAACCTGTGTATATAGCCAAGTTATCGTTACTCATTGTGTATTTATTATTTTTCTATTTTCTTTCTTTCTGCATTGTTGACAAAGGGCCCGTAAGTAAGCATTTCACTGTTAATCTAAACCTGTTGTTTACGAAGCATGTGACGAATAGCATTTGATTTGATTTAGGCTGTTGATCAGTCCCTCACTGTACATACTTGTGAGTCACTTTGGAGTTGAATGTTTGACAAGTGACAGTATTGTATTATGAAATTGTTGTGACCTGGAATGTCAAGGATGCCATTTTTCCCCATTTGTATTGCCTCAAGCTACCCATAATGTGCTGTATGGTTGGAGTAATGAACAGTTCGTATGGCTGGGGTAAGAGGGAGAAAGCCTAACACAAATCATCTATAGCCCCCACAGAGAGCTACATCTTTTCCAAAACAGCTGGAACACTTTCATATAAATGATAAACATCAAAACCTGTAGCTCAGTTGGTAGAGCATGGCGCTTGTAACGCCAGGGTAGTGGGTTCGATCCCCGGGACCACCCATACGTAGAATGTATGCACACATGACTGTAAGTCGCTTTGGATAAAAGCGTCTGCTAAATGGCATATATTATATTATTATTATTAAAATGATAAATAAAATAACTGCACTTGACCCACTTTCCCTCACATCTCAGTTTGTGGCAATTCTAGTGATCACTCAACTGTGCAGAAAATATAAGGTCCACACACGAAATCACATTCACAATCACACAAACTGCCTATCTTCAAGTGAAGTGAAAACTCCAGCAGTCCCTCTGAAGATATAACAATTCCTCTGACGAAGGAAAAGCTACTTGGTGAATCTGAAGCGAGAATTGCAGAAAAAATGGACAGAAAAAAACATCTATTCAACCTCACGTTAGCCTTCAATTGCTATTTGAAAGGGCAAGCAGTAAATTGGCCGGGCAGATGTGAAAGCTCAGAGTGACAACAGATCAGACAGAGGAACACAGCACATTCATTCTTAATCATTCCTCTCTCAGACCTCGTTTGATTCCTTTGAGTGTGTTTCATGCCTGCATTTTCTTCTTCAGACCTCTGACTGAGCCTTGAGCGATGTGTTGTTGACCAGTCTAGTGTGAATGACAAAAAAGTATTGAGAAAAAAATTTAAAAGTCCACCAGTCCGTGAAGTCTGCAAATGTCAAGCTGCAATCTTCTCCCGGATGTTTCTTCTTATAGGAATTCAGGATTTCTTGGAATCCAAGGCTTGTGTTTCTGGTGCATTCACTAAAGGCACTTTGGGTCATGTTTACACTGAAACTTTGCTTCCTATGACCTAAATGGACAAGTGACTGACTGATCTTATGACATATGGTGAAAACATGATCTTGCAACCTTTCGGTTACTAGTCCAACGCTACCTGCCGCCCCAGAAGCACACAGCATCTGATTTTACGTTTCAAAATAGCCTAGAATAATGTTATCACTTCTAAACTTATTTTTTGGGGGGATTCTAATCAGGCTACAATGTTTGGTTTATTGATTGAACAGTCGCTGAGCTTATATTTGGTTATCAATGCAAAATAGGTTGTTTATTTAATGCAAAGCTAAACCAAAACATCAATCTTGAAAATAAAGTGATTTTGAAGTTGATTTTCTTCCCACATCGCCATTTGAAATAATCTGATTCATAATTAAATATGAATATATTTCCCAGCGTAACCTACCATATTATTCCCCTTTGATATGCTGCTTCAGTATTCACTCCCATATCAGCAAAGAATAGTCAGGGAGGAAAAGCACATATCTCGCAGCTGTTTTTACCAATAGCCTGGAATCACTAGTTATTACTTCTAAATAAAAAACAACTTTTGTGGGGACTATAATAAGGATCCAATTTTTGGGGGTTTATTGTTTGAACAGACACTGAGATTATATTTGTTTAAAAAATGCAAATGAGGCTACTTTGATGCATAGCCTACAGATCAGATCAAGGAACCAAGCGAGCTGTATTGCCTACACGGCTGCACAAGGAATTATACAGCGCGTTACAATTTTCATGTGGCACGGCAGTATGTTGAATGTCAGAGCGCACTACAAGGAGCTACGACATTGCAACACTGCGCTCCGAATCATTCGTCTACGTCGGGTATAAATCGGCCTTTAGAGAGAGGCTGAGGAAATAAACCATTGTGCACACAGACAAAGAGAGAGAGACAGACAGCTAGCTATCTCTACTCTACACAGCCTTCTGGGATTCTGAATCCATTAGGGCAGATTAGCCTGGTCCCAAGATCAGTTTGTGCTTTTGCCTACTCCATTGTCAATCCAAACAATTTTGCATGAGAATTCCATAAGGAGTTGGCAAGAGAACAGAAACAGACTGGCACCCAGGCTAGCTAGATTAGTCATCCACCAAGCACAGAACTTCAGATTGAGCTGGTCACCTTGGGATAGACTTCAGGGTACTTTCTGTGAGTCATCCAAAGTAAAAATAGTAGTAAAAATCTGATACAGACCTCGGAAGCAAAGCACACCCAACTAATATAGTGAGTGACACTTAACTTAATATTTTTAAACGGTAATGATATCTTCTTCTGATGGTATCAACTGTGCAGTGGAACATACAGTAAATACCTATGAAAACGTGAAACATCATTCAGATTTGGTTTTGTAAATAAAGTAACTCTTACCTGCGGGCATGATGTGGTGCATGGCCACTGACAGGAAGAAGATGGCGTCACTATAGTAGGCCCCGGAGCCGGCGCTGAAGTGTTTCTGCATGGCCTCCACGATGGGGAAGAGCTTCTGGCTCAGGACCCCCACGTCATGGAACACCACCTTCACCACAAACAAGGGCAGTCAGGCATATGAGAAACATGTCATTCAGACATTCAAGTAATTCAGAATTGATACTGACAATTGTACAAGACACATGCCCATGACATTTATAACCTTTTTGCAAAGGGGATGTGCATAAGGGTTCCTCACGATCAAACACCCTCCCCTCTCCAGGAGCCCCACCTCCCTGACTCTCCTCAGCAGGTCACACTCCAAGCTACCCCAGGGGCCCTAATCCCATGGTGCAGTGCAGGGATTTGGCTGAGAAGCAGAATCGGGCCGCATTCCCCAGTCAGATCATGTGGATCTCCCTCCAGATTAGAAGAAGAGGATTTGACATATATTTATTTTTGCAGAAACAAATATGATCAAAATTGTTCCAGATCATATGTCTTGGTTAAATGCTACTGTATTAAAAGTGTGTGGGGGGGGGGGGATTAACGGGATTAGGCAATAAGGGAGACATATTTTATCAGATCTGTGTGCTTGGGATGTGCAGACATCATTTAATGTTCCATTACCGATTAAGGTAAGTCTCCCCTACCGTACGTCTGGTAATAAAAATAGCCCTGGAGATGGTATTGTGGAACAGCACCGAGACCTAGCTTTGGAAAAAGGGAACTCTTACGTAAGCCCATTTTCCAGTACACAAGTGTTATGTATGCTACCCATTAGCCACAGTGTAATTAAAAGACCATCACATTAACATTGGATTCAATCAATTCAAAATTCTTAACCCAACAAATGGTGATATTGCCTTTCCCAAATGACATACAGCTAAGAGCTCCTGAGCACAGAAAATGAGGGAATGACAGCAGAAAATGTAACATTAATGATGTTTATTTATAGATTTTGCTTGTATATTTAATAGATTAAGTTACTTTTTAAGAGCTATGGATGAATAATTGAGATAGTAAACAAGACTGGGCAGAGCTCCTCCCAACAACCCACATGTACTAAATAATACAGGAAGTGTCGGCGATTCCTCAGTTGTACTCTTATTACAATTATATTCCTCAGTTGCACTGTACCAACGTCCTACTTACATTCTATTTTGACATCGTCGAGGACAACATAAAGAAAAAGGATGGCAAAAGAAAGCTTTAGAGGAAAAAAAAAAACTTGCCTACTGTATCATAACAGGGCTTTTTCTGGAGCAAAATGGGGCTTAGGTGGTGGGCGTGGCCAATGGTGCGCTCTCTGACCGAAAACTTTAGAAAATATGCTGTTTTAAAACTAATTTCGTGCTCCACCATCTGAGTGACTCAAACATATACAGTTGATGTCAGAAGTTTACATACACCTTAGCCAAATACATTTAAACTCAGTTTTTCACAATTTAATCAGAGAAAAATTCACTGTCTTAGGTCAGTTAGGATCACCACTTTATTTTAAGAATGTGAAATGTCAGAATAATAGTTGATAGAATGATTGATTTCAGCTTTTATTTCTTTCATCACATTACATACACTCAATTAGTATTTGGTAGCATTGCCTTTAAATTGTTTAACTTGGGTCAAAGATTTTGGGTAGCATTCAACAAGCTTCCCATAATAAGTTGGGTGAATTTTGGCCCATTCCTCCTGACAGAGGTGGTGTAACTGAGTCAGGTTTGCAGGCCTCCTTGCTCGCACACGCTTTTTCAGTTCTGCCCACAATTTTTCTATTGGATTGAGGATAGGGCTTTGTGATAGCCATTCTTGACTTTGTGGTCCTTAAGCCATTTGCCACAACTTTGGAAGTATGCTTGGGGTCATTGTCCATTTGGAAGACCCATTTGCGACCATGCTTTAACTTCCTGACTGATGTCTTGAGATGTTGCTTCAATATATCCACATAATTTTCCTCCTCATGATGCCATCTATTTTGTGAAGTGCACCAGTCCATCCTGCAGCAAAGCACCCCCACAACATGATGCTGCAACCCCCGTGCTTTACAGTTGGGATGGTGTTCTTCGGCTTGCAAGCCTCACCCTTTTTTCCTCCAAACATAATGATGGTCATTATGGCCAAAGAGTTCTATTTTTGTGTCATCAGACCAGAGAACATTTCTCCAAAAAGTACAATATTTGTCCCATGTGCAGTTGCAAACCGTAGTCGGGATATTTTATGGCGGTTTTGGCGGTTTTGGAGCAGTGAATTCTTCCTTGCCGAGCGGCCATTCAGGTTATGTTGATATAGGACTCGTTTTACTGTGGATATAGATACCGGTTCCCTCCGGCATCTTCACAAGGTCCTTTGCTGTTGTTCTGGGATTGATTTGCACTTTTCGCACCAAAGTATGTTAATCTCTAGGAGACAGAATGCGTCTCCTTCCTAAGCGGTATGATGGCAGCGAGGTCCCATGGTGTTTATACGTCTGAGACCTGTTGGATCGGAGTGTGAAGGCCAGGGCCAGGGCCAGGGCCAGGGCCAGGGCCATCCCCCCCCCCCCCCCCCCCCCCCCACAGAAATGTCCTGGAACTTGCAGCTGCCTTGGTGGAAGAGTGTGGTAACATCTCACAGCAAGAACGTGCAAATCTGGTGCAGTCCATGAGGAGATGCATTGCAGTACTTAATGCAGCTGGTGGCCACACCAGCTACTGACTGTTACTTTTGATTTTGACCCACCTTTGTTCAAGGACACATTATTCCATTTCTGTTAGTCACATGTCTGTGGAACTTGTTCAGTTTGTCTCAGTTGAATATTGTTACAATTTAGCAGATTAACACTGGAGTGATAAATGATCAGATGAACATGTGCAGGTAGAGATACTGGTGTGCAAAAGAGCAGAAAAGTAAATAAAATAAAAACAGTATGGGGATAAGGTAGGTAAATTGGGTGGGCTATATACCGATGGACTATGTACAGCTGCAGCGATCGGTTAGCTGCTCAGATAGCAGATGTTTAAAGTTGGTGAGGGAGATAAGTCTCCAACTTCAGCGATTTTTGCAGTTCGTTCCAGTCACTGGCAGCAGAGAACTGGAAGGAAAGGCGGCCAAATGAGGTTTTGGCTTTAGGGATGATCAGTGAGATACACCTGCTGGAGGACGTGCTACAGGTGGGTGTTGCCATCATGACCAGTGAATTGAGATAAGGCGGAGCTTTACCTAGCTGTCATGTTTTGTCATTTATTATCTTGTCTTGTCCCTGTGCTTCCCATTCTATTCGTTTCCCTCTGCTGGTCTTATTAGGTTCTTTCCCTCTTTCTATCCCTCTCTCTCCCCCTCCCTCTCTCACTCTCTCGCTCTCTCTTCTCTCTATCGTTCCGTTCCTGCTCCCAGCTGTTCCTATTCCCCTAATCAATCATTTAGTCTTCCCACACCTGTTCCCGATCCTTTCCCCTGATTAGAGTCCCTATTTCTTCCTTTGTGTTCCGTTCCTGTCCTGTCGGTTCCTTGTCTAGAATTCACGGTGCTGTGTTTGTGTATCGCCCTGTCGTGTCGTGTTTTCCTCAGATGCTGCGTGGTGAGCAGGTGTCTGAGTCTGTCTGGTTCAAGTGCCTTCCCGAGGCAACCTGCTGTTCACCTGCTGTTCAAGATCGAGTCTCCAGTTTGTCCTCGTCATTTCGAGTGAAAGTTGTGTTTTTTGTTTGTATTTACTTTACTGGATTAAAGACTCTGTTTTCGCCAAGTCGCTTTTGGGTCCTCTTTCACCTGCATGACAGAAGGAACCGACCAAGGAATGGACCCAGCGACTTCAGACGCCGTTACACTGCCGTCGAGATCCAAGGAGCCATGCTCGGCAGACACGAGCAGGAATTGTCTGCTGCTCGCCATGCCGTGGAGAACCTGGCCGCTCAGGTTTCCGACCTCTCTGGACAGTTCCAGAGTCTACGTCTCGTGCCACCTGTTACTTCCTGGCCTGCCGAGCCTCCAGAACCTAGGGTTAATAACCCACCTTGCTACTCCGGGCAGCCCACTGAGTGCCGCTCCTTTCTCACGCAGTGTGAGATTGTGTTCTCTCTCCAACCCAACACATACTCTAGAGAGAGAGCTCGGGTTGCTTACGTCATTTCACTCCTTACTGGCCGGGCTCGAGAATGGGGCACAGCTATCTGGGAGGCAAGGGCTGATTGCTCTAACAAGTTCCAGAACTTTAAAGAGGAGATGATTCGGGTTTTTGACCGTTCAGTTTTTGGTAGGGAGGCTTCTAGGGCCCTGGCTTCCTTATGCCAAGGTGAACGGTCCATAACGGATTATTCTATTGAGTTTCGCACTCTTGCTGCCTCTAGTGAGTGGAACGAGCCGGCGCTGCTCGCTCGTTTTCTGGAGGGACTCCACGCAGTGGTTAAGGATGAGATTCTCTCCCGGGAGGTTCCTTCAGATGTGGACTCTTTGATTGCTCTCGCCATCCGCATAGAACGACGGGTAGATCTTCGTCACCGGGCTCGTGGAAGAGAGCTCGCATCAACGGTGTTTCCCTGCTCCGCATCGCAACCATCTCCCTCCTCTGGCTCAGAGTCTGAGCCCATGCAGCTGGGAGGGATTCGCATCTCGACTAAGGAGAGGGAACGGAGGATCACCAACCGCCTGTGCCTCTATTGCGGAGTTGCTGGACATTTTGTTAATTCATGTCCAGTAAAAGCCAGAGCTCATCTGTAAGCGGAGGGCTACAGGTGAGCGCAACTACTCAAGTCTCTCCATCAAGATCCTGTACTACTTTGTCGGTCCATCTACGCTGGACCGGTTCGGGTGCTACATGTAGTGCCTTGATAGACTCTGGGGCTGAGGGTTGTTTCATGGACGAAGCATGGGTTCGGAAACATGACATTCCTTTCAGAGAGTTAGAGAAGCCTACGCCCATGTTCGCCTTAGATGGTAGTCATCTTCCCAGTATCAGATTTGAGACACTACCTTTAACCCTCACAGTATCTGGTAACCACAGTGAGACTATTTCTTTTTTGATTTTTCGTTCACCGTTTACACCTGTTGTTTTGGGTCATCCCTGGCTAGTATGTCATAATCCTTCTATTAATTGGTCTAGTAATTCTATCCTATCCTGGAACGTTTCTTGTCATGTGAAGTGTTTAATGTCTGCCATCCCTCCCGTTTCTTCTGTCCCTACTTCTCAGGAGGAACCTGGCGATTTGACAGGAGTGCCGGAGGAATATCATGATCTGCGCACGGTCTTCAGTCGGTCCCGAGCCAACTCCCTTCCTCCTCACCGGTCGTATGATTGTAGTATTGATCTCCTTCCGGGGACCACTCCTCCTCGGGGTAGACTATACTCTCTGTCGGCTCCCGAACGTAAGGCTCTCGAGGATTATTTGTCTGTGTCTCTTGACGCCGGTACCATAGTGCCTTCTTCCTCTCCGGCCGGGGCGGGGTTCTTTTTTGTTAAGAAGAAGGACGGTACTCTGCGCCCCTGCGTGGATTATCGAGGGCTGAATGACATAACGGTTAAGAATCGTTATCCGCTTCCCTTATGTCATCAGCCTTCGAGATTCTGCAGGGAGCCAGGTGCTTTACTAAGTTGGACCTTCGTAACGCTTACCATCTCGTGCGCATCAGAGAGGGGGACGAGTGGAAAACGGCGTTTAACACTCCGTTAGGGCATTTTGAGTACCGGGTTCTGCCGTTTGGTCTCGCCAATGCGCCAGCTGTTTTTCAGGCATTAGTTAATGATGTTCTGAGAGACATGCTGAACATCTTTGTTTTTGTCTATCTTGACGATATCCTGATTTTTTCTCCGTCACTCGAGATTCATGTTCAGCACGTTCGACGTGTTCTACAGCGCCTTTTAGAGAATTGTCTCTACGTAAAGTCTGAGAAGTGCTCTTTTCATGTCTCCTCCGTTACTTTTCTCGGTTCCGTTATTTCCGCTGAAGGCATTCAGATGGATTCCGCTAAGGTCCAAGCTGTCAGTGATTGGCCCGCTCCAAGGTCACGTGTCGAGTTGCAGCGCTTTTTAGGTTTCGCTAATTTCTATCGGCGTTTCATTCGTAATTTCGGTCAAGTTGCTGCCCCTCTCACAGCTCTTACTTCTGTCAAGACGTGTTTTAAGTGGTCCGGTTCCGCCCAGGGAGCTTTTGATCTTCTAAAAGAACGTTTTACGTCCGCTCCTATCCTCGTTACTCCTGACGTCACTAGACAATTCATTGTCGAGGTTGACGCTTCAGAGGTAGGCGTGGGAGCCATTCTATCCCAGCGCTTCCAGTCTGACGATAAGGTTCATCCTTGCGCTTATTTTTCTCATCGCCTGTCGCCATCTGAGCGCAACTATGATGTGGGTAACCGTGAACTGCTCGCCATCCGCTTAGCCCTAGGCGAATGGCGACAGTGGTTGGAGGGGGCGACTGTTCCTTTTGTCGTTTGGACAGACCATAAGAACCTTGAGTACATCCGTTCTGCCAAACGACTTAATGCCCGTCAAGCTCGTTGGGCGTTGTTTTTCGCTCGTTTCGAGTTTGTGATTTCTTACCGTCCGGGTAGCAAGAACACCAAGCCTGATGCCTTATCCCGTCTGTTTAGTTCTTCTGTGGCTTCTACTGATCCCGAGGGGATTCTTCCTTATGGGCGTGTTGTCGGGTTAACAGTCTGGGGAATTGAAAGACAGGTTAAGCAAGCACTCACGCACACTGCGTCGCCGCGCGCTTGTCCTAGTAACCTCCTTTTCGTTCCTGTTTCCACTCGTCTGGCTGTTCTTCAGTGGGCTCACTCTGCCAAGTTAGCTGGTCATCCCGGTGTTCGAGGCACTCTTGCGTCTATTCGCCAGCGCTTTTGGTGGCCGACTCAGGAGCGTGACACGCGCCGTTTCGTGGCTGCTTGTTCGGACTGCGCGCAGACTAAGTCGGGTAACTCTCCTCCTGCCGGTCGTCTCAGACCGCTCCCCATTCCTTCTCGACCATGGTCTCACATCGCCCTAGACTTCATTACCGGTCTGCCTTTGTCTGCGGGGAAGACTGTGATTCTTACGGTTGTCGATAGGTTCTCTAAGGCGGCACATTTCATTCCCTCGCTAAACTTCCTTCCGCTAAGGAGACGGCACAAATCATTATCGAGAATGTATTCAGAATTCATGGCCTCCCGTTAGACGCCGTTTCAGACAGAGGCCCGCAATTCACGTCACAGTTTTGGAGGGAGTTCTGTCGTTTGATTGGTGCGTCCGTCAGTCTCTCTTCCGGGTTTCATCCCCAGTCTAACGGTCAAGCAGAGAGGGCCAATCAGACGATTGGTCGCATACTACGCAGCCTTTCTTTCAGAAACCCTGCGTCTTGGGCAGAACAGCTCCCCTGGGCAGAATACGCTCACAATTCGCTTCCTTCGTCTGCTACCGGGTTATCTCCGTTTCAGAGTAGTCTGGGTTACCAGCCTCCTCTGTTCTCATCCCAGCTTGCCGAGTCCAGCGTTCCCTCCGCTCAAGCGTTTGTCCAACGTTGTGAGCGCACCTGGAGGAGGGTGAGGTCTGCACTTTGCCGTTACAGGGCACAGACTGTGAGAGCCGCCAATAAACGCAGGATTAAGAGTCCAAGGTATTGTTGCGGCCAGAGAGTGTGGCTTTCCACTCGCAACCTTCCTCTTACGACAGCTTCTCGTAAGTTGACTCCGCGGTTCATTGGTCCGTTCCGTGTCTCCCAGGTCGTCAATCCTGTCGCTGTGCGACTGCTTCTTCCGCGACATCTTCGTCGCGTCCATCCTGTCTTCCATGTCTCCTGTGTCAAGCCCTTTCTTCGCACCCCCGTTCGTCTTCCCTCCCCCTCCCGTCCTTGTCGAGAGCGCACCTATTTACAAGGTACATAAGATCATGGACATGCGTTCGGGGACGGGGTCACCAATACTTAGTGGATTGGGAGGGTTACGGTCCTGAGGAGAGGAGTTGGGTTCCGTCTCGGGACGTGCTGGACCGTTCACTCATTGATGATTTCCTCCGTTGCCGCCAGGATTCCTCCTCGAGTGCGCCAGGAGGCGCTCGGTGAGTGGGGGGTACTGTCATGTTTTGTCATTTATTATCTTGTCTTGTCCCTGTGCTTCCCATTCTATTCGTTTCCTCTGCTGGTCTTATTAGGTTCTTTCCCTCTTTCTATCCCTCTCTCTCCTCCCTCTCACTCTCTCGCTCTCTCTTCTCTCTATCGTTCCGTTCCTGCTCCCAGCTGTTCCTATTCCCCTAATCAATCATTTAGTCTTCCCACACCTGTTCCCGATCCTTTCCCCTGATTAGAGTCCCTATTTCTTCCTTTGTGTTCCGTTCCTGTCCTGTCGGTTCCTTGTCTAGAATTCACCGTGCTGTGTTTGTGTATCGCCCTGTCGTGTCGTGTTTTCCTCAGATGCTGCGTGGTGAGCAGGTGTCTGAGTCTGTCTGGTTCAAGTGCCTTCCCGAGGCAACCTGCTGTTCACCTGCTGTTCAAGATCGAGTCTCCAGTTTGTCCTCGTCATTTCGAGTGAAAGTTGTGTTTTTTGTTTGTATTTACTTTACTGGATTAAAGACTCTGTTTTCGCCAAGTCGCTTTTGGGTCCTCTTTCACCTGCATGACACCTAGCATGAACTTGTAGATGACCTGGAACCAGTGGGTCTGGCGACGAACATGTAGCGAGGGCCAGCCGACTAGAGCATACAGGTCGCAGTGGTGGGTGGTATAAGGTGCTTTAGTAACAAAACGGATGGCACTGTGATAAACTGCATCCAGTTTGCTGAGTAGAGTATTGGAATCTATTTTGTAGATGATATCGCCAAAGTCGAGGATCAGTAGGATAGTCAGTTTTACTAGGGTAAGTTTTGCGGCGTGAGTGAAGGAGGCTTTGTTGCGAAATACAATGCAGACTCTAGATTTGATTTTGGATGGAGATGTTTGATATGAGTCTGGAAAGAGAGTTTGCAGTCTAGCTAGACACCTAGGTACTTATAGATGTCCACATATTCTAAAATAACAGATTTTTGGTTGCTCCGCTGCACTGGTTTGAGAAGGGAAGCCCACATTGAGCAAAGCTTCCTCTCAGCTTTTCCTGGCTTGCTGACTCCAGTCCACTGAACAGAGGGACTAGGGTCATGGACAGTCACCCCTCTACGTCATGGGAGCCTGCAGTAAACAAACCACGGTCATCGTGGAAAGTCCCATGTCCTGTCCCATGCTTGTACCCATTGACTAACAAATCATAAAAGACACAAATCTGGCCAGAACCCATGGGACTAGGACTGGGAAAAACACTTTCCTTCAGAGCACATGGACTGCTCTAGTGTCAACAAGGCCACACAAGCATTTACACGTATGCAAGCGCACACACACACACTTGTTACAGTGTGTAACTCATACATACATGCATGCATGTCTATGTAAAATCAGCAACAAAAAAAACATCCTCTCACTGTCAACTGCGTTTATTTTCAGCAAACTTAACATGTGTAAATATTTGTATGAACAATATTTGTATGAACAATCAAAAGTGGACATCAGCTGCATTAATAAGTACTGCAGTGCATCTCCTCTTCATGGACTGCACCAGATTTGCCAGTTCTTGCTGTGAGATGTTACCTGGGCATCTTTCTTTTGGTGTTTTTCAGAGTCAGTAGAAAGGCCTATTTAGTGTCCTAAGTTTTCATAACTGTGACCTTAATTGCCTACCATCTGTAAGCTGTTAGTGTCTTAACAACCGTTCCACAGGTGCATGTTCATTACTTGTTTATGGTTAATTGAACAAGCACAGGAAACAGTTTTTAAACCCTTTACAATGAAGATCTGTGAAGTTATTTTGATTTTTACAAATTATCTTTGAAAGACAGGGTCCTGAAAATGGGACAATGGACTAGAATAGTAAGAGTTGTTTGTTTCGTTCACGGGTTTCGTTCACAGGGGTCTCAGACAGTTGTCACTAAACAGTCAGGGAGTCACAAAAGGGTTTACATAACCACTGTCCTATGTTGGCCCTCCTGAGAGATGAATAATTACAGAAATTAGGTGAGGATTTGCAGACCACCATGTCAACATGCCATCACAGTTCACAGGCATCCCATTAGTGACTGTGCGTGTCATAGAGAGAGTGATTTGTTTCTGTGGTGGAAGCTGAATATTCATTTTTGTGTGTTTGAAACCACTGGGTTAGTTTGCATGAACGAGCTGACACTGTATAGACAGTACCAGTGAAACATTTGGACACCACATTCAAGGGTTTTTATTTGACTATTTTCTACATTGTAGAATAATAGTGAAGATCTCAAAAACTATGAAATAACACATATGGTATCATGTAGTAAACCAGAAAAAAAGTCTGGTGATTGTGGAGGCCAGGTCATCTGATGCAATATTCCATCTCTCTCCTTGGTCAAATAGCCCTTACACAGTCTGGAGTTGTTTTGGGTCATTGTGCTGTTGAAAAACAAATGAGTGGGACTAAGCGCAAACCAGATGGGATGGCACGTATCGCTGCAGAATGCTGTGGTAACCATGCTGGTTAAGTGTGCCTTGAATTCTAAATAAATCACTGACAGTGTCACCAGAAAAGCACACCCACATACCTCCTCCTCCATGCTTCAGCGTGGGAACCACACATGCGGACATCATCTGTTCACCTACTCTGTGTCTAACAAAGACATGGCAGTTGGAACTAAAAATCTCAAAAAGACTCCAGACCGAAGGACACATTTCTAATGGTCTAATGTCCATTGCTCATGTTTCTTGGCCAACGCAAGTCTCTTCTTTTTATTATGTGTCCTTTACTTGTGGTTTCTTTGCAGCAGGCCTTGTCTTTGCTTATTTGAGCTGTTCTTGCCATAATATGGACTTGGTCTTTTACCAAATAGGGTTATCTTCTGTATACCACCCACACCTTGTCACAAAACAACTGATTGGCTCAAACTCATTAAGGAAAGAAATTCCACAAATTAACTTTTAACAAGGCAAACCTGTTAATTGAAATGCATTCCTGGTGACTACCTCATGAAGCTGATTGAGAGAATGCCAAAAGTGTGCAAAGCTGTCATCAAGACAATGGGTGGCTACTTTGAAGAATCTCAAATACAAAATATATTTGATTTTGTTTACACTTTTTTGGTTACTACATGATTCCATGTGTTATTTCAAAGTTGATGTCTTCACTATTATTCTACAATGCAGAAAACCCCTGGAATGAGTAGATGTGTCAAGTTGACTGGTAATACATACTTGTACATGTTCATTGCATGCAACTTTCATTGAAAAGAGAAACAGATGACAGAGCCATTCCTATATTACTGCACCTTCATTCTCACCACACTTAAAGACCATGCATGGACTGTAATGTGCATGGACTAAGTATTCAGCCCCCTTGACTTTTTCCACATTTTATTACTTTACATCCTTATTCCAAAATGGATGAAAACATTTTTTTCCCTCATCTACACACAATACCCCATGAAGACAAAGCAAAAACAGGATTAGAAATGTTACCAAATCTATAAAAAAATGTAAAACATGAATAGCTTATTTACATAAGTATGAGACACAAAATTGAGCTCAGGTGCATCCTGTTTCCATTGATGATCATTGAGACGTTTCTACAACTTGGAGTCTACCTGTGGTAAATTCAATTGATTGGACATGATTTGGAAAGGCACACAATTGTTTATATAAGGTCCCACAGTTGGCAGTGTATGTCAGAGTAAAAAGCAAGCCATGAGGTTGAAGGAATTGTCCGTAGAGCTCCGAGACAGGATTGTGGCAAGGCACCGAAAAATGTCCGCAGAACTGAAGTTCCCAAAGAACACAGTGGCCTCCATTCTTGTTTGGAACTACCAAGGACATTGAGACTTGTTTCCGAAGCCACTCCTGTCGTCTTGGCTGTGTGCTTAGGGTTAATGTCCTGTTGCAAGGTGAAACTACACCCCAGTCTGAGGTCCTGAGCAGTTTTTCGAGGATCTCTCTGTACTTTGCTCTGTTAATCTTTGTCGATCCGGAGTAGTCTTCCAGTCCCTGCCGCTGAAAAACATCCCAACAGCATGATGCTGCCACTACCATGCTTCACCGTAGGGAAGGTACCAGGTTTCCTTCAGGTGTGATGCTTGGCATTCAGACCAAAAAGTTCAATCTTGGTTTCATCAGACCAGAGAATCTTGTTTCTCATGGTCTGTCTTTAGGTGCCATTTGGCAATCTTTAAGTGGGCTGTCATGTGCGTTTTACTGAGGAGTGGCTTCCATCTGGCCATTACCATAAAGGCCTGATTTGGCAGAGTGCTGCAGAGATTGTGCTTCTGGAAGGTTCTCCCATCTCCAGAGGAACTCTGGAGCTCTGTCAAAGTGACCATCGGGTTCGTCACCTCCCTGACCAAGGCCCTTCTCTCCCGATTGCACAGTTTGGCTGGGCGACCAGCTCTAGGAAGAGTCTTGGTGGTTCCAAACTTCTATTTTAAGAATAATGGCGGCCACTGTGTTCTTGGACCTTCAATGCTGCAGAAATGTTTTGGTACCCTTCCCCAGGAGTGCCTTGACACAATTATGTCTCTGAGCTCTACAGACAATTCCTTCGACCTCATGGCTTGGTTTTTGCTCTGACATGCACTGTCAACTGTGGGACCTTTTTATATAGACGGGTGAGTGCCTTTCCAAATCATGTATAAATCAATTGAATTTAACACTGGTGGACTCCAAGTTGTAAATAAGGTATGCTTTTTTTATACATTTGCAAACATTTCTAAAACTTTTCTCTTGTCAGTGTTATTGTGTGTAGACTGAGGAATTAATCCATTTTAGAATAAGGCTGTAATGTAAGAGTGGAAAAAGTCAAGGTGTTTAAATACTTTCAGAATGCACTGTATAGTATATAGACGGAGATAGATGCATACTACTTTCGGTCTGAGGGGTTGGGTTAAAAGCAGAATTCAAATTTTGGTTGGACCTTGTGTGCAATTTACCAATAAAGTGATCTCTTCTCTCTCTGTATTAGGTACAGCTTAATCCTTCCAGTGGCTGAGGGGAAAAAAGAAAGCAGAGGGGGATTTCTAAACTAAGATGTTTTGGAAAGGCAACACTGCCCCCCTGCGTTAAACTATTCACAGTACATTTGTGCAATTACCTGCCAGTACGCTCCTCCAAACAAAGCCTGTGTTTGCCAGGTGAGGGCTTAAGCTTAATTTTTAAAGGTTCAAACGCTAGACTCCACATTTTAGGACTAACATTCCATTTAACACAAGCACACATACTGACTGTTGAGTGGTAATCCTGGCAAGATGCATGGCTCCAAACAGACTTACCTCGTACTGAAAAGTTCCGACAAGGAGCAGCTCCGGGAGCATCCTCTCGCCCAGCTCTCGGCTGGCCTCGTCGCTCACAAAATGAAGGACAAGCACCTCTTTGTCCAGGAAGAGGCTGTATTTCGCCATGGATAACATGGCCACTCGGAACTTCTCCTGCAGGCTTCGGCTCTTGTCCACCTTCGTGAACATCATGAGGGCATGGTAGTACTGGCTGACCTCATGCCCACCGTCTGCCCTCCTAGCCCTGACTTCACCCTCCTCTCCATCCCTCTCCAACTCTCCTCCCTCAGGGTGCACCAGCCTGGTGTCCAGGGAAAGGTCTGCGTCGTTCCGGTTGGTGTTGTGGCTGGCCTGGGTCTGCTTGATGCGCTTGGTGGTGCTGGAGAAATCATGCCTCTCTGAGCCAAAGAAATAGAAGGCTACAACGGCCAGCGCAGCCGTGAGGAGGAGGACAAACTGATAGGACCTGAAGGTGCTGACTCTACCCATAGTGTTGACTAGAACCCTCAGGATACCCATGCTGTGACTCCCACAGATGAAAGCAGAAGTGCTGTTATAGTCTCAGCTTGAAGAATATTGGGATGAACCCTGAGTTTAACATGCTGGATCCTTATTGGGCAGTGTTGGTTTGAGAATCATTTACTAGTCTTGTCCACGCCCTGACAAGGTTGAGAAGTCCTTTTCCTAGAAAAGGAATGAATTACTAAGGTCAGTCTACCTTAATTGAAATGTACAAAGTGTTCATTATTATCACTTGAAAGAAATGTGGCGTAGCTATAATGCAAATGCATCGAGAATAAAGTAGCTGAGTTCTTAAAATAATTAACACAGCAATTCTTGCAACAGACAGTGTAAAGCGCTAAGCTGAGTTTGAAAAGATTGTTTGCATGAAAATCGCTAGTGTCTTCCAATGCTTGCATTCGGCGACCATGTTATTCAGCATGCAATGACCTAGCCCAAGATGTACTCTTAAGAAGCCGAACGTTACCATTACGCCTGAAGCTCCAATGACCTTACATTTGATTTCCAACAGTAGACTGCCTCTGGCAGACAAAACAGCCAAATACTCTATTTAAACGTGAATAATTTCTCAAATACGATACGGTTCAAGAAAAAAATCCCTTTGCTTTCTAATCACATGTTAAATACACACTATAGATTGTTTTAACCGGCTTTACCACAATTGGAGCCGACAGTATTTTTCAGTGACAACACATTTCAGAGCATGCGAGATAGCTACTTAGAACAAATGGTACCTCTTGTCTGTCATCTGTGAACACGGGCTGTAAACATGGAGATAGTCATGTAGGAACTCCAACCCTATACAAAAGGTACCAATAACGTTTTCTAAATTCTTGCTGATATGAAATAAGGTCATTATGTTTCCAAAATCGTACCGCAAGCGATGTGTATTAATGTTCAGACCGAGCTAAAAACATAATCCTTCCTCCAATGACTTGTTTGTAAAGTGACGGAGTGTGGCCATGCATGTGGCCATGCAACAGTAAAGAACAAGAAAACAGTACACATGCATTAACTCACCATGTTGGTGTTGGAGAACTCTCGATACAGAGAAGGTTGTGACAGCTGAGTTGGAGCAGGCAGACTGGTACCAATGACAGTACAGTCAAAGATGTGCATAACTTAACCTCATTGTTCTGTGGTACAGTATTATCAAGCTAGCTAACACTAGCTCTGTTAAAGATGCACATTTTGGAAGCAACAGGTTTGTACAGACAAAATACATGTCACGAACACCGTGAGGACCGCAAATTATTCCCCTGATGACTATTGCTTGTCAACTTGAAATAGAAATAAACATTTGCATAAAATTGGTATTCAGACTATAGATCAGATGTTTTGTAGCTAGCTTGTCACACTAATCTAAATGCCACTTCCGGTGATGACGTTTAAATCACTCCCCTAGATTGATGCCGCGTTCATAACAACTGGCGTCTCGAGAATCTCCAACGTCAGTGAGTCCTAGTTTACTGGGAAGTCGGAAAATCGAGCTCCAACTAGGAAAAATAGTTTTGAACGGTTATCCAACTCGGAGTTCCAAGTCAGGAATTTGGGTGCTCTTTCTAGAGCTCCGATTTTCCGACCTAAATATCACTGCCTTCCAGTTGTTTTGAACTCAGCATCAGTTCATTGCTTCTTCCGCCGACTGTTTTACGAAACCTGACAAAACGCACAAAGTGATATCTAAGTAGCTACTATAAGTGAAACGGTATACAAGAACAGTTCATGGTAAATTGGGGAAAAATTTAATTTGAAAAACAGAATTTGCCATACCACCAGTACGTCAGCACTGCCACGCCTATCATACGGAGGGCGGGTAGGCCATATCATATGACTGAAACAAGAAGACCTAGCTACAATATATTCTAGCTAATGGGCGGTGGGAATTCAATTGTGTGTAGCAGCTAGCTAGTTGTTTGACAGCACAATTCTAATTTAAGTTCTTTTGATGCTAATTTCGCTGGGTTCTTTACATTTAGCTTGACTTTTGTGAGTTTCAAATTGACAAACTAGTCGTGGAAAATGACGAACGTTATTCAAGTGACAAATGTGTCTCCGAGCACCACCTCCGAACAGATGAGAACTCTCTTCGGATTTCTGGGAAATATTGAAGAGCTTAAGTTATTTCCACCCGAGTGAGTATTCTGAATATGAAACAATGTAGTTAACTGACTAGCGACAAAACTAGCTAATTTTCTATATATTAAAAAAAAAATGGTCATAGTGCTGTTTGGGGCCTGTGCGGCCATAATATACCTTAACTAGCATAGCACACTTGCGCCACTGATACATATGAGCCTAACTCGCGCCTTACGTTACTTGTCTAAGCTCGCAATTTAGCTAGCTAACGTTAGCTAGTTAACGATGGATGATGGTTAACTAGTTAATTTTGTAGTAAATGCTGTTGCATCAATTTTAATGGAGATGATATATACGAACGCTTGCCCACACTACCTATATGGAACATTGGCTAGCTAGTAAACTAGCTAAATTATACCAACTACCGAAAAACAAAGCAGGCCTGCAGTGCAGTCAATGGTAGTTGATCCATATCATTAGAATACTTAATTAATTGTTATAATATTAATCTGTTTATTTCGTAATTTAATATAATCTCCTGAGTTGACCAAACAAACTGGAAGCAGAATCTGTTTTGAATCTTTATATTACCCTCGCCATGCTATGAAATAACCGGGTAGGGTAGTAGGAGCTAGCCTAATTGATGTGTTCTGTGCTTTGCTGTTTTTCACCTGTCGAATTACACCTGGCTGCACTGCAGTTAAGGTAGGAGTTAGGAGACTTCTTGATCATCCCTCTGAAGCTCTCGTGGCAAAGAAAAGACTGCAAGAGATATGTTCTTTCATCTCTTCCCAATTGTAGCATTCGTTAGAAAAGTGATTAGTGAGCATTTGTTTTCACGAATACGCCGTAATAACCATTATTAGAACCTTGTTTCTGTTACCTTATGTCGAGAAATTATTTCTTGTACAACAAATGTGTATTTTCTTCCAGTGAATCTCCCTTGCCTGTGACTTCACGTGTCTGTTTTGTAAAGTTCCTTGAGACGGAGTCGGTTGGAGTGTCCCAGCATCTGACCAACACTGTCTTCGTGGACAGAGCCCTGATTGTTGTCCCATTTGCAGAAGGTTGGTGATCTTAGTCCTATTTCTAATGTTTTCCAACATACTATATGAACTAACAAAGCTTAACCAAACCCGATGCTACATCCAAAACCATACACTTTTTGGATTGTTGCAAACATTTGGAAATATACTAGGGGTAAAAGGGGAATATGTGTTATCTTGCTGTACTAGCATATTTTTATTTTTTTAAACTTCTCTCTCTGTCATTTGTGTTGTGGTTTTCATAGTGGACAAGGCATTTGCAGAACCCCTTCCATGCTGACTGAAAAGGGTCCTCTTCAACCATCAGGATATTAGACAAATAAATGGCCACTCGGCTCACGAGTCCCTTCCCACTGTTCTGCTGTAAAGATTAACTCTCTTTCTCTATGTCCAAGGCATTCTTTTTCATTATAAGGGTAACCACTCAATGAACCATATGAATAGCAGGGCCCGAGGGCTTGCCCTGTCCCCGCATATAAACAATCTCAAATCTAGACACTTAAGATATTTAAAGTTTGATGAAGGTCACAATTAGTAGTGGGTTTGCATCTAATCAGCTAAAGGAAGCATGCAAAGGTAAATTAACTAATTGCAGCTATGCATGCCAGAGTAGATTTGTATAGTACTAGGTCTATATCATTTTAGTTAATTCTAGCTATAGTCCTGGAAGATTCTGAACACCATTTTGGTCCTGATTATGAAGATTCACATGTTTTTATTTTATTTTTTACCTTAACCCATCCAAATTGAATAGCTGTGTTTCAGTCCTTTTATATATGTGTATCTCCATTCCCACATATACTGCAGGTAAAATAACTCTGGTTGTTGTTGCAGTGAAATGCTTTATAATGATCCTCTCCACTTGACTCTGAAAGGGTTCAGTAAGACAAACATTTAACGGTGGTTTTTCTTTTTGTTGTTGTGTTTTACAGTTCTTTTTCCTGGTTCAGCCAGCCCTATATACCAGGCCCTGCTGAAAATGCCACCCAACAGTTTTGTCTTCTGCAGCTTATCCTGTTTCTCAAGTGTCCTTTCTGTCATTTCTCTGTAAATATGAAAAGTTGTTTGATTTGAAATTAGCTTAATTTCAGATTGCACACCCATGGATCATCTCATAAGATTTTCCTTTTTATTTAACTATTGTATAATATTTTCCTTCAGCATTGGGCACCATTGTATTCGGCCTTTTGCTGGAATTTTCCGTTATTTATAAGAACCTACTCTGTACTTGTTTTTTTTCCTTGTCAGCATTTCTGTAAGTTGCAAGTTAAGTTAAACTTTACAACACTGTACCTGGTGAATACAGTAGCCAGTCAAGTGTTGTAGGCTCTTTGGAAGAAAGAAGCCATCAGCAAAAGCCCAGAACAGAATTTGGTTGAGCATTTGTTTTAATTTGATTTAATGTAATGGTAAGTGTTTTAAGGCAAAAGTAATGAACTGTTCCCTGCTGTTGACGCCAAAATCATGAACTTTGTTTTGTGTATCTTGATGTTTTTGTGTGCTTTGTAGCGAAGCAGCCGACGCGTATCGCTTGTTCATAAAACATCTAATGAAACTTGAGAGCACATCCCACTGGACAACCGGCTGTGCTTGCTTACGTTTGGTTCATGACTTAAAAAACAAGTACAGGTGATACAATCTTGGCAGTGTTGACCAGTGTGTATTGTGACTTTGTTCTCTTAGTAGTATTCTGAAATCATACTAAACAAGTCAGCGACCAACATTTTCAGACATCACAAAATGGAATGTATATCTTGCTACATATCTATTGTAGTAAGAGTAGTTAGCCTGAGGTGGTCTGTCTGTGGCTCTGTTTGAGTGTGGTGTATGTTTGTGGAGACCTGTACTGATTCTGTGTTTTTCTCCAGGAGTGATTCCTGACGAGTCTAAAGCTCTGTCACTGCTGGCACCAGCGAATGCTGTGGCGGGATGCATGCCTGGAGGGGGCCTTCTCCCCACTCCAAATCATTTGGCGTCTGTAAGTGTTTTGCAGGGACTGTATCTTTTGGTGCTGTATTGAGACCTATTAACTGTAATTATGTAAGGGCCCATTTTCTTCACAGTAAAGAAGTAGCTGAAAAGACGATTTGTCTAATGTATCCCTTATTCTGGCAGATGGGAGGTGTGCCCCTTTCAGCTCTTGGAAATCCAAACATGGATCCCATGGTTGCCATGGGCATGTCTGGCAACATGAACCCTCAGGTTGGACATGGCTACTTTCTACACTACTCTGTACTTTTAAAACAGCTCTAGGTTATAACAACAGCATAACACCTTTTCTGATAACCTATTGGTGGAATGATCACATTTATATAGCTATGCATTTGTGTTCTCTATTTTAGGCCCTCTCTGCTGACTTTCTGAAGCTTATGCAATCCATGGATCCTACTAAGTAAGTATCACTTGCAATTCTAACCAGTCTAAAGAATATTATCAAAACAGTTATTGAATATGTGGTAATCTGTATTATTTCTGTGTGACTAACTGGGTTTTATGTGGTCCTGTATGGCTCCGTTGGTAGAGAATGGCGCTTGCACAATCAGGGTTGTTGGTTCGATTTCCGCGGCCAGCCATATGTAAAAATGCGTGCATGTATGACTAAGTCTCTTTGGATAAAAGTTTTTGCTAAATGGCACTTACTGTTATTGTTTTAACCATTGCAGGATGAATCCAATGGCTGCTGGTATGATGGTTAATCATGGTATGAAGAATGACTCCAACAAGGAGATTGAGGCTGCCATGAAGAGGGTCAGAGAGGCCCAGTCTCTCATCTCTGCAGCTATTGAGCCTGGAAGTGAGTTCTCACTAATTTAGACTACTTTTATATTTGCAGTATTACCCTTGTATTTTGACTGACTCATTCCTATCCTCTACTGTGCTCTTCCTTGCATCTGCAGGCATTGTCGTTGTAAGTGTAATGTTTTTTTTTCAGATTTGTGTTACATTGGAGTTTCCTGAACATTCATTATTTTTGTTTGTATAACTGGTAAATGTCATTGCAGATAAGAAAGACGACAAGCGCAAGCATTCCCGCTCCAGCTCTCGGTCAAGGCGGAGGAGGTCCAGGTCTCGCTCTCGTCACAGGTGTGCCACTGATGAAACTGCAACATTCAGCAATTTTGGGAATGTGCTGAATGTTAGCCCCACTTTACCTGTATATTCATGAGTTGATATTGGCAAACTTGAGTTGAGTGCATAGATTAGTTGGGACAGCTCTGAGTTCTGTTTTTTTTACGGTCTGTTCTGATTGCAGGCGATCGAAGAGCAGGTCTCGACGGAGGTCGCACTCGAGGAGCTGGAGGCGGTCGAAGAGCCCCCGCAGAAGGAAGTCCCACTCCAGAGAGAGGGGCAGACGCAGCAAATCCAGGTGTGTCCATCTAGTGTTTTATTCACAGCGGGGGTCAGGAAAATGCATGATGTGCCTGTATCAGGATTCCTTCAAATCATTGTTTGCCTTTGTTTTTCCTGTAGGGATAAGAAGAAAGAGGAGAAATCTAAGAAGCGCTCCAAGACGCCGCCTAAGAGCTACAGCAGTACCAGGAGGTCTCGAAGCATCAGTCGGTGAGTGGTTTAAATACAGGAGGAGTCTGCTGGTATGATGGTTAATCATGGTTAATCAATGGTCCCGTGTGACTTATATATATATTAGCTTGACCTAAATGCATTGATCCCGCTTGATATTCTAAACCTTTTCAGGAATCCAAAGACAACCAGTGGAATATAGGATTAAAGTAACTGTCCAGTGACAAACTCCCTTTTAAAAGTAAATTCTGCTAACTCAAACCCAAATAATGTTGTTGACTTGTGTTTGTGGCCAAAGCATGAATTGGAGAGGAAAAAATGCACCTAAAAAAAAAACACCTCAGACATGCATTTCAAACAGACGGTAAAAAAAAAAGCTTGAGGACATCACCCTCCTGAGGAGGTTGACCTGGCCAATCAGTGGTCTACTCGCATAAATATTTGTGATGCCCTGTATACGCCCACACCATTCTAACACAAAGCTGTTTTTTAACATGCTTAAATAAACATTTTTTTTTTTATGTTAATTTTTTATTGTAATTGGTTTCCTTCGCATCTCTATCTGGTCTTCAACAGGAGACGTAGAAGAAGCCGCAGTGCCTCTCGGTCACCAAAGAAATCCAGGTCCCCAAAGAGGAAACTGTCCAGGTCCCCTTCCCCTAGAAGGTGAGTGTGATACATGAAATGGTCCTCCAGAACCACACTGGACTTTACAATGCAGTGATCTGTAGGTGTACCTGTCTGTTTAAATACAATGGTTCTTGTCCCCCCACAGGCACAAGAAGGACAAAAAGAAGGACAAAGAACGAGAGAAGGACAGGGATCGCGAGAGGAAAGAGGTCAGAGGCCGAGACGAAAGAGAACGATCCACCAGCAAGAAGAGCAAAGACCAGGAGAAGGACCACGACCGTAAATCTGACGGCGAGAAAGGAGATGTCAAGGTGTGCAACCACTGACTTTCCCTCATTAACACATCTCATTCTAACATCAGTTAAGTGTCTATCGAAATAGGTTTTTAGCCAGGACTGGCTTTAAACTATGTCTGGGGAAAACAGACCCTGAATGTTGTCATGTCCTAACTGACCTGTTTAATTTTCCATTCTTTTGTTGCTCAGAGCTCTTTGCTCTTGCAGGTGACCAGGGATTATGATGAGGAGGAGCAGGGCTATGACAGTGGAAAAGAGGTAGAGGAAGAAGAGAGGAAGAGCAACCCTGATTTGGTGTCATCCCCTAAGCCCCGGGAGGAGTCTGAAAAGAAGCCTGCAGAGGAGAGCAGCAAGAACTCCAAACAGAATGGAGATGACCACCATGATGAGGATGACATGGAGATGAGTGACTGAGTGCACCCAGAGAGACCCAGCCAGATGACATCATGGATCACTTAACCTTAAATTAATACTTGCAGGTGTCTGCTGTTTTGTAGTCTTATTGGAGTTGCATTTTAGAGACCTGTTAGGGAAATCTTTTTCTGTTTGGAATGGCAGTTTATTTTTGTAGTGGACATTACCAGTGAGCATGTGTAGGAATCTGGCCCAAATGAGTACCTTTTTTGTAAAAGATGACAGTTTAAAAAAATGTCACATTGCTGTACTACTTTTTCTTTAAGTTGAATGTGAGCAATTTTGAAAGCGTTTCTATTTTGGTCCTCAAAAGATTTTACTCATCTTGAATGTAGAGAACTGTTTTCTCCTGAAATGGTGTATTTAAATTTACAGGACAGGGTTTAATCCCCAGCTTACTCACTGTTAATCTTATTTAGCCTGGTACCATTGTTTTTGGTGCAGTGCAGCTTTCTATTCTTTGTTAGAATCCTGATAAATTGACTCCTGTTAAGTGTTTAATACTGTTGTGTCCAGTCATACCCTCCCACCCTTGTGACGATATACTGTAGATCAAAATGAGTGTTTGTGGATTATGATGAACACCCTGTACTGTCTGCAACATGTTTTACAAAGGATCTAATAAAACTTGGTCAACATGGCTATGGTTGTGTGGTGGGATATATTCAATAACCTGCACCAGTTTTGAAATGCATGCTAAACAAACGGTACACAAGTTCATTGAGACTTTATTTGAGTACTTTTTCATATGAAAATAGTGTGGCAGGCTTTTACAAGGTCTTGATGTACAGCTGACATAAATGCATGTGTACATTAGGGTGTGGCTGCTAAAGCCAGGGTCAGAAGTAAAAACATTCAGCACAAGTGAAGAAAGCACACTTCCATTTGCAGCACTAACCAGTGGTATGTGGAAGCTTGATAAACACTGGCTGTCAATAGGCCACTAATCAATGTAAATAGAAAATTAGAGTAGAAAGCATTCTGCCATGTCTACTGTTGCTGAATTGAACACCCTCCAGCTCAGCGAACCCTGTGGCACCCAGCAGAACCACATGAGCACCACTTCAGCGAAGTCCCATTTCATTCCTTAAAGGCATCGTTGAGCTTGTTGGATTTGACCTTTTCCTCAACTAAGGAGCAATATTCTTGCAAACAGGACTTGACAAACTGTTCTTGAAACAAATGAACACTCCTGAAATCCTAACTGCAACTGCCAAATAGTCCAGTCCTTGGACACTGAAACTCAAGGATGTAAGATCTCACCATGCTTTGTACACTTGGCTCACACATAGGTATGTAAGGGAAGATGTCAACTAAGACTTGACTTAGGTCTGCCAAAGACAAAACTAAGAATTGGAGAGACCTTCACCAGCCCAATATTCTATGTACAAAAATATCCATTGCCACCACGATACAAACCAATGACCTCATGGGAGAAATAACAACTAACCTTTGCATAAAACTTCTGAAACTCTTCCTGTCATAGAAGACCTCTACTCCCATATTAACAAAAATAAAAAATACAAAGAGGTATTTACACCTTGCGCAGGGAAAGGCCTGGTTTTTCATACCTGTAAAAAGTTCATTTACATTGTACTTCATTTCGTACCTAATCATCTACAGAACTTGTTCTCAAAAATGTACACCTGGTTAATTGTCATTAACTGAAGTGTACAGTCTGTTAGATTAAGAAAACAAGGCTTGTAATAACTTAATGCCACGCTTGCTGCCAGTCAAGTAGAATAAGACAACTCCGCTCTAGTATAATTGAAATTCCTAGCAATTACTCAACCAAAGGGTTGAGTATCGACTGGTGCAGTAGATCCGCCATCTCTGCTGCTCAGCCCAGTACAGACTGTAGTACAGCCCAGTACAGACTGGCTGTAGTGCATCTAAACAGTGCCCAAAGTTCACGCTACTCCAAACAAAGCTCTGGATAGTAGCTACTTGTTGTTTACAGTGGAACAGTATTTATTATTCTCCACATATGTCCCATACAGTGAATTCAGTGCTTTACTACAGGTCAGTCCCTTTATAAACATTACATGCACAACATATTTTCACTTCCATTTAAAATCTCACACATTCAATTTATTTTTGTTCTCCTACGACAATTTGATGAAATATCAATGCCTTTTCATAGGTGACCACTTTCCAGTGTCCAGCTGAAGGGGTTAAAGGTCAGGGAAGCGGCTGGAGTCCTCTTTGTACTCAATGGGAATGGTGAAGATGGACTGCTCAAACTCGTCGTAGCGGAACTCTTGAAAAGTCACGGTGGCCGTAATGGTTGGAAAGACAGGGATATCTGTGTGGGGGAAAGGACAAAGGGAAACATATAACATCATCATCAGGAAATAATCAGTCAGTCAGTATACATCCAACTGGATCTCTTTTACTGTACAATACGTTTACCACCGACAAAGCAGTATACCATAGTACTTACCCAGCTTGACAGGGAAACCAGGAGGGAGTTTCATTTGAACAAACTCTCTGAGTTTATTAAAGTGCTTGAAGGGAGCTATCACCTCCAGAACGTTTAATAACCTGAAAATAAAAAAACAAAAAGGTATTTCATTCTCACTCAATGAAGAATAGATGTCATGCATCACTTCATGCCAGAGAGTACTGCAGGCTACATTCACTGGCACATTCAATTAGTGATGGGGATAATAATAATGAGAGAACGAGGTCTCTGCACACCACAAAAAAAAGGAGGCTATCAGGCAGTTTGTATCAATCAACCTATTTAGCCCAGAATAAGCAAAAACTAGGTTCACTTCATACAAGCTTAATCTCAGATATCAATACTTCGTGAATATTTTTTATGAAATGTTATTAAAATGTTTAAATAATCCAATTTGTCAACTACTGCTGTCTGGCTAGACTTAAAGGTCGTCTGGGGGAGATCGAAGAGAAGACTTACGATTCAATGCCCAGCGGGAAGTCTTGACTCATGGCTACGGTCGCTTTGAAATTTTTCTTGCTCTCCTTGCATACCAGCTCTCTTCCTAGATGAGGCGCTCTGAAGGAGAAAAAGAGAGAGAATGTCTGTCAGAAAATGAGGTGAAAATGAGGTAAATACTTTCGAAAGAAAAGAAAGGAAGAAAATCTTACTGTGGTCCTGAAAGTGAAATGACTGAAGGGAGTGTATAGAAGCTCTGCACTTCAGTGACATCTAGAAAAATGTCACAATTTAAAAATAAAAATAATTTGAAGGGGGAAGCAGTAGCCGTTTGCTACTGAAACGGTCAACACTAGCGCCTATACCCTCAAAGTCAAACTACGCCCATTTCTACAATTTATCTTCTTAAAATATTATTCGAAGTCTAAACCTAACCTTAACCACACTGCTAACCTTATGCCTAACACTAACCTTAAATTAAGACCACACATTATTTATTTATTTTTTCCAATTTTGACTTTGGCTGTGGAAGCTAGTGGAAACTAATGAATCCACATCAAGCCATAATAACAAGACAGCTGAACTTGACAGCTCAAGGGTCAGGTTTCTCCAACAGAAAGTAGAACAGCTCTCCACAGCTTTAACTGATGAAGTAAGAGGATTGGCTTGAAATAGAACTATCCACCCACCCTCCCTGTCACAACTGTGCATAAGTGATCCATCTGTCTGTCCTTCATTTAACCCTGTATGTAGACAGACATGACACTAACAATGAGTCAGAGTGCGCATGAAAGAGAACTTGTGAAGTGTGGTGAGAAGTGAAAAAGTGATTGTCATACATACTTTCCGTTCTCTGCGTTGATATATTCCTCCCAGGAGATAGTGTTGGGTGAAGGTGCAGTTAGTGACTGTCGCCTCACAGGCTAAAGAGATGGAAACCCAAATGATTGGCAATAATAGACAGCTGGCAACACAAAGCTACACAGAACAAAGTAAAACAAAAGGTCCTAGATTACATACGGACTACAAAGAACACAAACAAAAACACGGTCAGCCAAAACAAACTGTCCACTAAAAGTTCAAAAATAAATAATTATTATTTATGCTTTTCTCGAAAACACTTAATTTTTTCCTAAATTGTTTGTAAGATTTGACCTGTATCCACCTGAAATAAATGAGATGTAGGATGCTGAGGAAGGGAGTGACGATCGTTGAGGGCGGACCATATCTTTGCTTACAATCAGATTATAAGTAACCAGCTTAATTACTCACACCACAGGAGTTTGGTGGCACCTTAATTGAGGAGGAGGGGCTCGTGGTAATGACTGGAGCGGATTAGGTGGAATGGTATCAACACATCAAACACATGGTTTCCAGGTGTTTGATACCATTCCATTAGCTCCGTTACAGACATTATTATGAGCCATCCTCCCCTCAGCAGCCTCCTGTGACTCACAGATAACTTAACATGATCTTAAAGTATACAAGTGTTTTCCATCATTCTCTGTGCCCCAGATCACACAGGATTTTCAGAGGCCTAAACTCATGACAATCCAAACTTGAACTGGCTTAAGCTGCTGAATTTCACTCTGTACTGGACAACATGACAAAGTCAACACTCCTTCCTCATTGTCCAACTGTAAGATGCACCTGTTTCATATTAACCAATGTCTGTAATGATGCATGTACAAGTAATTCAGAATGACTATATAATAGTCCCGTAACTCAAAATAATTATTTGCCCTTTTAGCCATCATGCTTTTTTTTGCCATTTGCTGTTGACCACAAGGGCTGTTATACCATCCTTTTAAGCCTCTGCATTGTCACATGACCATCTGTCCCCCGAAAAGCTCTGTATTAAAACTTTTACTTCTGGAACTCAAGTCTCCTCTTTTACCTTTATGAAGTCAACTTTTTTACTGCACAATTCGTTCTACAATTCTCAACCACATTCGTGTCACTAGAGGGCCCAAGCGCATTACTAATGCTGAGAGCGGGAATGAAAACAGTGGTAAAAACAAATCAATGATTTTACAACTGGACACATACTGCATGAATGAAAAGGGGTCGTTAATTCTCGAAACGTGCCTTATCAACAGCACCTTGACCTTAGGTTATCATCTCTGTGGACACACACAGGCATACTACCTCACGTAGGTCAGCACACCTGGCTCCACAATAGTCAGAGCAGGAGTACAGTCCGCCCCCTTGGTCATTTCCGGTCACAACTTGCAGACTTGGTTACGTGCTGCTGTGCGTTTTGCTGCTAACATCACTTTGCTACCTGACAACTTTACGGTTTTTACTTTTAATTACCGTTTATAATTTTGTTTTTTCCCTGACTCCATTTATTTATTTATCATTATTAATTTTTTTCATTCAACTTTTTCGCTCCGTATGCTTTATCTGGACGTGGTTTGTCAGGACCTCCACCAGCCGAAGCTAAGTAGTAACATTAACATGATGCCTTCTTATTTCAGTCCCTGTACTCATAATATACAGGAGAACGATCACCTTGCGGCGAGGATAGCCGTGCTGCAAGCCCAGATTCAGACGCAATCGTCCACAGCTTCAGACGCAAAAGTCCACAGACCCGCTTCAAAAGGCTTTCGGAGCCATCATCTGTCACGCCTTGGTCATTGTATCTTGTGTTTTTGTTATATGTTTGGGTAGGCCAGGGTGTGACATGGGTTTATATGTTGTATTTCGTATTAGGGTTTGTATTAATTGGGAGTGTGTATTATTAGGGGTGTGTCTAGTTAGGCTTGGCTGCCTGAGGCGATTCCTAATTGGAGTCAGCTGATTCTAGTTGTCTCGGATTGGGAACCGTATTTAGGTAGCCTGAGTGCGCGTTGTATTTCGTGGGTGATTGTACCTGTCTTAGTGTTAGTCACCAGATAGGCTGTATTAGTTTCATTCGTTTGTTGTTTTCTTCTTCCGTTATTTCATGTACCGTATTAGCTTCATTAAAAGTCATGAGTAACCTACACGCTACATTTCGGTCTGACTTTCTACAAACAACAGACGAAGATCATTACAGAATCACCCACCACGATTCACAGACCGAGCAGCGTGTGAACTGGCAGGATCTGAAGGAGGACGATATGGATTATACTACGTGGGAAGAAATCGACAGGTGGGCGGCCGACCCAGGGCGTGTGCAGGAGCCCGCCTGGGATTCCCTACAGCAATGCGAAGAGGGCTACAGGCGAATCGAATCAACGAAAAAGACACGCCGGAAAAACGGAGAGGCGCTGGTTTAAACAGGCAGCGACAGCTGGAGCAGCAAAGGGAGGATGAATTATTTGGAGAATGGACATGGGAAGACGTATTGGATGGTAAAGGTTGTTACACTTGGGAGGAGATATTGGCCGGAAGAGATCGCCTCCCATGGGAACAGGTGGAGGCACTAAGGAGAGCAGAGGCAGCGGGAGATAGGAGCCGACGATACGAGGGAACACGGTTGGCAAGGAAACTGGAAAAACAGCCCAAAAAAATTATTGGGGGGGAGCTAGAAGGGAGAATAGTTATGCCAGGTAGGAGACCTGCGCATACTCCCTGTGCTCACCGTTGGGCTAGAGAGACCGGGCAGGCACCGTGTTATGCTATGGAGCGCACGGTGTTTTCAGTGCGGGAGCATAGCCCGGTGAGGCACATACCAGCTCTTCCTATTGGCCGGGCTAGAGTGGGCATCGAGCCAGGGAAGCTTGGGCAGGCTCGGTGCTCTAGAGCTCCAGTGCGCCTGCACGGTCCAGTCTATCCAGAGCCACCTCTACACACCAGTCCTCCGGTAGCAGCTCCCCGCACCAGGCTTCCTGTGCGTGTCCTCGCGCCAGTACCACCAGTTCCAGCACCACGCACCAGGCCTCCAGTGCGCCTCGCCTGTTTAGCGCAGCCAGAGCTTTTCTCCTCTCCTGCGCTGCCGGAGTCTCCTGTCTGTCCAGCGCCACCAGTGCTCCCAGTCGGCCCAGCGCGTCCAGTGCGCATCGCCTGTTCAGCACAGCCAGTGCTTTTCTCCCCTCCTGTGCTATCGGAGTCTCCAGCCTGTTTAGCGCAGCCAGAGCCTTTCTCCTCTCCGGCGCTGCCGGAGTCTCCTGTCTGTCCAGCGCCACCAGTGCTACCAGTCGGCCCAGCGCGTCCAGTGCGCCTCGCCTGTTCAGCGCAGCCAGAGCTTTTCTCCTCTCCTGCACTGTTGGAGTCTCCCGCCTGTTCAGCTCAGCCAGAGCCTTTCTCCTCTCCTGTGCTGCCGGAGTCTCCTGTCGGCCCAGCGTCACCAGTCTGCCAGGATCCACCAGAAGTGCCAGTCTGCCAGGATCCACCAGAAGTGCCAGTCTGCCAGGATCCGCCAGAAGTGCCAGTCTGCCAAGATCTTCTAGATCGGCCAGACAACCTTAATCATCCAGGTCCACCAGCCAGCCAGGATTTACCGGAGCCTACTACCTGCCTGAGCTTCCTCTCAGTACTGAGCTTCCTCTCAGTACTAGGCTCCCTCTCTGTTCTGGGCTCCCTTTCAGTACCGAGCTTCCTCTCAGTACCGGGCTTCCCCTCAGTACCGGGCTTCCCCTCAGTACCGGGCTGCTTCGGTCCCGGGCTGCCCCTCTGTCCCGGGCTGCCCCTCTGTCCCGGGCTGCCCCTCTGTCCCGGGCTGCCCCTCTGTCCCGGGCTGCCCCTCTGTCCCGGGCTGCCCCTCTGTCCCGGGCTGCCCCGCTGTCCCGAGTTGCCCCTCTGTCCCGAGTTGCCCCTCTGTCCCGAGTTGCCCCTCTGTCCCGAGTTGCCCCTCTGTCCCGAGTTGCCCCTCTGTCCCGAGCTGCCCCTCGGTCCCAAGCTGCCCCTCTGTCCCGAGCTGCCCCTCGGTCCCAAGCTGCCCCTCAGTTATGTGGGGATCAGGGTGAGGACTATTAGGCCATGGTCGTCGGAGAAGGTAGATTATCCTAGGACGCGTAGGGGAGGAACTAGGACATTTATGGAGTGGGGTCCACGTCCCGAGCCAGAACCGCCACCATGGACAGACGCCCACCCGGACCCTCCCTATGCTCTTGAGGTGCGTCCCGGAGTCCGCACCTTAGGGGGGGGGGTTCTGTCACGCCTTGGTCATTGTATCTTGTGTTTTTGTTATATGTTTGGGTAGGCCAGGCTGTTTATATGTTGTATTTCGTATTAGGGTTTGTATTAATTGGGAGTGTGTATTATTAGGGGTGTGTCTAGTTAGGCTTGGCTGCCTGAGGCGATTCCTAATTGGAGTCAGCTGATTCTAGTTGTCTCGGATTGGGAACCGTATTTAGGTAGCCTGAGTGCGCATTGTATTTCGTGGGTGATTGTACCTGTCTTAGTGTTAGTCACCAGATAGGCTGTATTAGTTTCATTCGTTTGTTGTTTTCTTCTTCCGTTATTTCATGTACCGTATTAGCTTCATTAAAAGTCATGAGTAACCTACACGCTGCATTTCGGTCTGACTTTCTACAAACAACAGACGAAGATCATTACATCATCGACTCAGTGGGTTTTGTCCAACAGCTCTCCGGACCTTCTCACTGCCACAGTCATACTCTGGACCTAGTTTTGTTCCATGGAATAAATGTTGTCCTCATAATCCTGGACTATCGGACCACCATTTTATTACGTTTTCAATCGCAACAAATAATCTGCTCAGACCCCAACCAAGGATCATCAAAAGTCGTGCTATAAATTCTCAGACAACACAAAGATTCCTTGATGCCCTTCCAGACTCCCTCTGACTACCCAAGGACACAAATCAGTTAACCACCTAACTGAGGAACTCAATTTAACCTTGCGCAATACCCTAGATGCAGTCGCACTCCTAAAAACTAAAAACATTTGTCATAAGAAACTAGCTCCCTGGTATACAGAAAATACCCGAGCTCTGAAGCAAGCTTCCAGAAAATTGGAACGGAAATGGCGCCACACCAAACTGGAAGTCTTCCGACTAGCTTGGAAAGACAGTACCGTGCAGTATCGAAGAGCCCTCACTGCTGCTTCGATCATCCGATTTTTCCAACTTAATTGAGGAAAATAAGAACAATCCAAATGTTCTTTTTGATACTGTCGCACATCTAACTAAAAAGCAGCATTCCCCAAAAGAGGATGGCTTTCACTTCAGCAGTAATAAATTCATGAACATCTTTGAGGAAAAGATCATGATCATTAGAAAGTAAATGATGGACTCCTCTTTAAATCTGAGTATTCCTACAAAGCTCAGTTGTCCTGAGTCTGCACAACTCTGCCAGGACCTAGGATCAAGGGAGACACTCAAGTGTTTTAGGACTATATCTCGACACAATGATGAAAATAATCATGGCCTCTAAACGTTCAAGCTGCATACTGGACCCTATTCCAACTAAACTACTGAAAGAGCTGCTTCCTGTGCTTGGCCCACCTATGTTGAACATAATAAACGGCTCTCTATCCACCGGATGTGTACCAAACTCATGACAAGTGGCAGTAATAAAGCCTCTCTTGAAAAAGCCAAACCTTGACCCAGAAAATATTAAAAACTATCGGCCTATATCGAATCTCCCATTCCTCTCAAAATCTTTTGAAAAAGCTGTTGCGCAGCAACTCACTGCCTTCCTGAAGACAAACAACGTATACTAAAAGCTTCAGTCTGATTTTAGACCCCATCATAGCACTGAGACTGCACTTGTGAAGGTGGTAAATTACCTTTTAATGGCGTCAGACCGAGGCTCTGCATCTGTCCTCGTGCTCCTAGACTTTAGTGCTGCTTTTGATACCATCGATCACCACATTCTTTGGGGAGATTGGAAACCCAAATTGGTCTACACGCACAAGTTCTGGCCGGGTTTAGATCTTATCTGTCGGAAAGATATCAATTTGTCTCTGTGGATGGTTTGTCCTCTGACAAATTAACTGTACATTTCGGTGTTCCTCAAGGCTCCGTTTTAGGACCACTATTGTTTTCACTATATATTTTACCTCGTGGTGATGTTATTCGGAAACATAATGTTAACTTTCACTGTGGATGACACAGCTGTACATGTCGCTGAAACATGGTGAAGCCCCAAAATTGCCCTTACTGGAAGCCTTGTTTCAGACATAAGGAAGTGGATGGCTGCAAACGTTCTACTTTTAAAACTATGACAAAACAATAATGCTTGTTCTAGGTCCCAAGAAACAAACAGATTCATTGTCAGATTCAACAGACAATCTCGATGGTTGTCCAGTCATCTCAAATAAAACCGTGAAGGACATCAACATTACTCTGGACCCTGATCTCTCTTTTGACGAACATATCAAGACTGTTTCAAGGGCAGCTTTTTTCCATCTACGTAACATTGCAAAAATCAGACATTTTCTGTCCTAAAAGTATGCTGAAAAATTAATCCATGCTTTTGTCACTTCTAGGTTAGACTACTGCAATGCTCTACTTTCCGGATACCCGGATAAAGCACTAAATACACTTCAGTTAGTGATAAATACGGCTGTTAGAATCCTAACTAGAACCAAAAAAAAATTATCATATTACTCCAGTGCTAGCCTCCCTACACTGGCTTCCTGTTAAGGCAAAGGCTGATTTCAAGGTTTTACTGCTAACCTACAAAGCATTACACGTGCCTGCTCCTACCGATCTTCCCGATTTGGTCCTCTCGTACAGACCTACACGTACGCTACGGTCACAAGACGCAGGCCACCTAATTGGCACTAGAATTTCTAAGCAAACAGCTGGAGGCAGGGCTTTCTCCTGCAGAGCTCTTTTTATTGAATGGTCTGCCTACCCATGTGAGGGAGGCAGACTCGGTCTCAACCTTTAAGTCTTTACTGAAGACTCATCTCTTCAGTAGGTCCTATTATTGAGTGTAGTCTGGCCCAGGAGTGTGAAGGTGAACGGAAAGGCACTGGAGCAACGAACCACCGGTTCCCCTCTCTCCACTGGGATTCTCTGCCTCTAACCCTGTTACAGGGGCTGAGTCACTGGCCTACTGGTGCTCTTCCATGCCGTCCCTAGATGGGGTGCGTCACTGACGTGGTCTTTCTGTCTGGGTTGGCGACACTCTCTCTCTCTCTCTCTACTGGCTGGTGTGTTTACGGACATATTCAATCAATCCCTATCCCAGTCTGCTGTTCCCACATGCTTCAAGAGGGCCACCATTGTTCCTGTTCCCAAGAAAGCTAAGGTAACTGAACTAAACAACTACCGCCACACACCTCCGTCATCATGAAGTGCTTTGAGAGACTAGTCAAGGACCATATCACCTCCCCCCTACCTGACACCCTAGACCCACTCCAATTTCCTTACCACCCAAATAGGTCCACAGGCGATGCAATCTCAACCACACTGCACACTTCCCTAACCCATCTGGACAAGAGGAATACCTATGTGAGAATGCTGTTCATCAACTACAGCTCAGCATTTAACGCCATAGTACCCTCCAAACTCGTCATCAAGCTCGCCGCCCCCAGGTGGTGAGTGTTGGTAACAACAACTACACCCCGCTGATTCTCAACACTGGGGCCCCACAAGGGTGCGTTCTGAGCCCTCTCCTGTACTCCCTGTTCACCCACGACGCACGCCTCCAACTCAATCATCAAATTTGCGGACGACACAACAGTGGTAGGCTTGATTACCAACAACGACGAGACGGCCTACAGGGAGGAGGTGAGGGCCCTCGGAGTGTGGTGTCAGGAAAATAACCTCACACTCAACGTCAACAAAACTAAGGAGATGATTGTGGACTTCAGGAAACAGCAGAGGGAACACCCCCTTATCCACATCGATGGAACAGTAGTGGAGAGGGTAGTAAGTTTTAAGTTCCTCGGCGTACACATCACAGACAAACTGAATTGGTCCACCCACACAGACAGCATCGTGAAGAAGGTGCAGCAGCGCCTCTTCAACCTCAGGAGGCTGAAGAAATTCGGCTTGTCACCAAAAGCACTTCTACAGATGCACAATCGAGAGCATCCTGTCGGGTTGTATCACCGCCTGGTACGGCAACTGCTCCGCCCACAACTGTAAGGCTCTCCAGAGGGTAGTGAGGTCTGCACAATGCATCACCGGGGGCAAATTACCTACCCTCCAGGACACCTACACCACCCGATGTCACAGGAAGGCCATAAAGATCATCAAGGACAACAACCACCTGAGCCACTGCCTGTTCACCCCGCTATCATCCAGAAGGCGAGGTCAGTACAGGTGCATCAAAGCTGGGACCGAGAGACTGAAAAACATCTTCTATCTCAAGGCCATCAGACTGTTAAACAGCCACCACTAACATTGAGTGGCTGCTGCCAACACACTGACTCAACTCCAGCCACATTAATAATGGGAATATATCACTAGCCACTTTAAACAATGCTACTTAATATAATGTTTACATACCCTACATTATTTCTCATATGTATACGTATCTACTGTACTCGATACCATCTACTGCATCTTGCCTATGCCGCTCTGTACCATCACTCATTCATACATCTTTATGTACATATTCTTTATCCCTTTACACTTGTGTGTATAAGGTAGTAGTTTTGAAATTGTTAGCTAGATTACTCGTTGGTTATTACTGCATTGTCGGAACTAGAAGCACAAGCATTTCGCTACACTCGCATTAACATCTGCTAACCATGTGTATGTGACAAATAAAATTAGATTTGATTCGATTTGAAACTCACACACATCCACACTAAGACTGAACTCTCTCTGACCTATCACTATGAGTGACTGTGATATTCTCACATGCCTTTGACTCCCGCCACCTCCGTTGTTGAGTCCACACAGCCTCCAGTCAGTCAGCCGTGCCCCCCGTCGCACCAAGGGTTTTAGACCCCATCCACCTAGTCAATAGTACAGAGCCCTGCTTGAAACCTGGGACGGACTCAGCATGTTATTTTTCCCTCAACCTACTTCTGCAAAACGGTTTCCACTGAGCACGGAATCACTTCTACAAACATGGATGTAAGCACGAAGGACTGTGTAAGGAGTTTTTCCCATTCAATACTGAGCTGACAAGAATTGGACAACAGATTAAAAATGCTTGAAATCATTTACCACCACAGTACAAGGACAACAATACCACAGGGAGTAAATACTACAGGACACATCAACAACACAAAACCCAGTTCACGACAGGACAAAACTAACGAAAACAACAGAGCCGCCAAAAAGCATATATTGAGCTTTGTGAGTGTCACACCCTGACCTTAGTATTCTTTGTTATTTTAGTTAGGTCAGGGTGTGACATGGGTGATGTATGTGTTTTGTCTTGTCTCAGGGTTTTGTATGTTCATGGGGGTGTTTCCTATCTAGGTGTTTTTGTAAGTCTATGGTTGCCTAGATTGGTTCTCAGTTAGAGGCAGCTGTCTATCGTTGTCTCTGATTGGTAACCATATTTAGGCAGCCATATACTTTGGGTATTTTGTGGGTGATTGTTCCTGTTTCCAGTGTTCCAGTGTTAGTGTTCACGTTACGGGACTGTTTCGTCTTCGTTCATTTTTGTCGGTTTGTTGTTTTTGTTCATTGTTTAAGTTTCCTATTAAATATGGACAATCATCACGCTGAATTTTGGTCCTCCTCTCTTTCACCCGAAGACATTCGTGACAGTGAGGCCATGACTTCCCTTTGTGGAGGGGCTCCCAAAGCAAATTATCTATAGGGCCAAATAGAGGGAAAGCACTGGAAAGGTGTGTATAAAGTGCCGCTCTGAGCTTCCATCACTAGAAGGGGGTGCCTGGTATACATGCTCAAGGGTAGAAGAAGGGGGGGTAAAATGCAATGATATGAATGGACAAAGCCATCGATCATGTGACACCATTCATTCCTATGTGAAGACTCAATAGCACATTGAAACCAAAAGAAGTCTGTTAAGATGGCATCTTATGGAGATATAACGTGTGCAGTTTGAGGTACTCTAGGAAGTAACGTTTCAGGCTAGTTCAATGCTGCCCTCTCTCATTGAGTAACCCAAGTTGAAGGCCGACCAGGGTAAAGCAGGCTGCCAATAGCAACTAAATTATCCTTGTAAATTTTTGTAATGTGCGATTTGGTTCAAGGACATATGGTGCATTCGGAAAATATTCAGACCCCTTCACCTGTTGCACATTTTGTTACGTTACAGCCTTATTCTAAAATACGCCATAATGACAAAGAAAAAACAGGTTTTTAGAATTGTTTGCAACTGAAATATTATATTTATATTCTGACCTTTTACTCAGTACTTTGTTGAAGCACCTTTGGCAGAGATTACAGCCTCGAGTCTTCTTGGGTATGATGCTACAAGCTTGGCACACCTGTATTTGGGGAGTTTCTCTCAATCTTCTCTGCAGATACTCTCAAGCTCTGTCAGGTTGGATGGGGAATGTTGCTGCACAGGTATTTTCAGGTCAATTAAGTTGTAGAAACATCTCAAGAGTGATCAATGGAAACAGGATGCAACTGAGCTCAATTTCAAGTGTCATAGCAAAGGATCTGAATACTTATGTAAATAAGGTATTTCTGTTTGTTTTTTATACATTTGCAAAAGTTTCTAAAAAGCTGTTTTCACTTTCTTATTATGGGGAATTCTGTGTAGATTGATAAGGAAATGTTTTTATTTAATCCATTTTAGAATAAGGCTGTAACGTAACAAAATGTGGAAAAAGTGAAGGGGTCTGAACACTTTCCGAATGCACTGTACATCTGGTGTATTAGAAGCAATTTCCATTCACTCTAATGGGGGATCCGACTTTCTGCTAACAATACCTCCAGTACTGCGGTCTACCTTGAACTTCCGTGTCTTCAATGAGAGGGAGCAGTCGTTCTCCCCTGGCAGAATGCCACAAATGAGGTTTAGAAGGGACATTTTCATTCTGACAGACAGTATGTGCAAAACAAATACAACTATAAAGAAACCCAAGAGGAGTGAGTAGTCCAACTGAAGTATTTCCAAATAAACCAATCAGACGTGTTTTACAGCAAATGAGCCATATGCTAAGTGAAAAGATATGACCCTTTTGTGGTCCATGTCTCATTGACATGTTTTGGTACAGGTGACTGGAAGTGAGAGGAGATCCTGTAGGGGAGGTATATAAGGGTGGCAAGTAGTAGGGTCTGAGAGGGCCTACCCCAAGGGTCCAGCGGGAGAGGAGAGTTTCAGGACTGGACTCGCAGTTATGCTGAAGGTGCAAGCAAACAGTATCTTCACTTTGCACACCGCGCCCAGCTCACAACCACAACAGGTGACATGATACCAGTCGACTCCAGCAGAATTCCATTTAGAGGCCCCAGCATAGAACTTCAGCCCAAAGCCCCAACTTGGGAGGTCCCACTGCTGAACTAGACAAAGACTGAACCCAAGTACAATGTACCCGTACTCTGAAACTAGAGGGCCTCAAGGCGGAGCTCACCTCCTAGTTTTGCAGCTAAAGGGCATCACAGCGGAGCTCACCTCGTAGTTCTGCTCAATGAGGTTCCCTCCTTTGCTCAGGCTCTCCATGATGGCCTTGTTCCTCAGGATGTCCTCCTCGGTCAGGTGCTCCCGACGCTTCCGTGACTCCAGCACCAGCCCGTTCACGGAGTAGAAATCTGACAGGAAATTCCCCACACGCTCCTGGAGCAACAAAGGACATGACAAAAAAAAACTTGATCACCAATTTCCCTTCAATACACATCAAAGGACAAACAGCAATAGCCCAATAATAATAGCTCTCCCCAGATGTTTATCAAACACATCCTCTATGTGTTGGTTAATCTGTTTCATTTGAAACTTTGTTGAGGGGAGGTATAGCACAGGAAATGTGAAAAGGACATGGGTGTCCTGTACTGCATTGAATAACAAGACTGTACTGTAGAGTAGCAGAGGGCACACTGATTAGGGCTGTTATGGTGACTGTATTACCGCCACACCGGCGGTCACGAGTCATGACCTCAGTCAAATTTCACATGACCGTTTAGTCATGGTAACTAGGATTCTCCAAGCTCTGATGCTGCTAATGGTCATTAGTAGCCCACCATATGTGCTAACTGCCTGGTACTCGGGAGTCTATTGTCCCTTTAATCACTCTGACATCAATGCAAATGCAATCGAAAATCTAAATCAAACACTTCATGAGAGCCCATGAGCTCATGTTGTGCAACATTTCTATAGGCTATGCAATTGTGTTAGAAAATTGAGTTTTGATGGTCTCTATTAAAGAGGAGGATCCTATCAGCTTTCAATAGGCTAGGCCTACTATATTCATTTATCAACTTTCCTAATATTAGGCACATTGCTTTGCTTTACAACAGGAGTATAACCTAGTTGGCTGGCATGAACATGAACCATAGGAAAAGTGTACTCCATTCGCTATTCAAGTGCATAGATGACATGTATTTTTTTACCCTGCCCCTGTTCCCAGATCAATGCGTGATAACGGTCCATTCTAAATCAAAACTAATTTCACACATATACTATTTAGCATATGTAAAGATAATAATAAATTAAGAATAGTCTGATGGGTGACAATATTATCAGTTGTGAATGATATACTATCACTTGTGAATGACGCCCAGCTTGTGTGCAGTAAGGCATGAAACAGTGCAGGCCTTTTTTTCTCTCGACTTTTCCAAATCATAATAGCATACCTCATGTAGCCTAGCTAATAGGTCTATGTGTTTTGATAAGGTTTGCATCACAACTAAAGTGGCCAAATAACTTCCTAAAATTAAGCACATTAATCCGCTTTACAAGGGGTGTAGAGCCTAACTGACATACATAAGCGGCGCGTGAATTTCAAGTTTAGGGAAGATCATTCTCACCATATAAATGCACCTTAACATCTTCAATATGTTCGAATTCAATAAAAAGTACGCTCGAGGTTACGCCGCTGATGTGTCGGTCTTCACTTTTATCTTACTTCAGAGCGGCGATGCCTGTGAGAAGGACCCGATCACGTGACAGGCATTAGCTAATAAGAATTGAGCCATCTGAGAGAACCATGTGCGCGAGCACACGATTAGCAGCCGGGATAAGGGAATTATAATTATTATATTCAGGCCAAGGGCACAACGACCACTGGCCACAAAAGGCATGGATTTTTTTTAGGGTGCGTTACGGCCACACAAGAGGGACGCCGGCGGATAATTTGAGGCATTATTAAGTGCTTGTCAAATTGTGAACGAGAGACTGATGAAGTGTGTGCAGCCTGCGGAAGAAACAAAGCAAATCACATGCCGTTCATGCTATTTTTTTCAAATCATCAGCCCTAGAATGTATAAAACAATGTTGCCCAACGTTTGTATCACAACTAAAGTTGCATGAATAACTCAAAATTAAGCATATAGGAGGACCTGTTTCTCAGCAGCCTTTTACGGCTGCTGTCCCTGTACAGGGACCAAATCAGTGGAAATTTCAGAGCGCCAACTAATAGTACTCGATACAACTCAAACTTTCATTAAAACACACATGCAGGGTACTCAATTAAAGCTACACTCGTTGTGAATCTAGCCAACATGTCAGATTTGTAAAATGCTTTTCGGCGAAAGCATGAGAAGCTATTATCTGATAGCATGCAACCCCCGAAATACCCAAAGGGGACGTAAACAGAAATAATTAGCGTAGCAGGCGCTACACAAAACGCAGAAATAAAATATAAAACATTCATTACCTTTGACGAGCTTCTTTGTTGGCACTCCTATATGTCCCATAAACATCACAATTGGGTCTTTTTTTCGATGAAATCAGTCCATATATACCCAAAATGTCAATTTATGAAGCCCGTCTGATCCAGGAAAAAGCACCTTTTCAAAACGCAACGTCATTTTTTTAAATTAAAAAAGTTGCCTATAAACTTTGACAAAAGACTTCAAACTACTTTTGTAAACCACCTTTAGGTATTAATAAACGTTAATAATCGATAAAATTGATCACGGGGCGATCTGTATTCGATAGCAGCGAGTCTTGAAATCATCGTCCATATTCTCCCTTTCATAACTTCCTTTGGTGTACCCCAAGACAGGAAGTGCCTATTCGTCATCCCACCAAGGATAAACCAGAACTGAATTGCCAGTACTGGCGACATCGTGTGGAAGCTGTAGACATTGTTAACGGGACTCTATCTATTTTCCCTGGCCATAGACAATACAGAGACTGGCGGATGGATATTTTTTGTGTTTTTTGTGAACAGTTTTCCTTGGGATTTTGACTCCTAAACACGTTCTGTTATAGCCACAGACATGATTTAACAGCTCAACACAAAATAGCCGCATGTGCGCACACCCTCAGAAATCGTTTGTTGAAAATATCCCTTCTATTTTATTCAGCTATGTTCAATTGTATTCTACACACTATAAAATAATGCCACGGAATTTAAAGCAAATCTTGTCTACTAAATTAACTAGTGTATCCCACAGCTATATGGCATAGCCAGATCAGGTCCAAACATAAGGACAAGTCAGAGTATGCTATTCGGTTCTTCTGAAATAGACTACATGTTCTTCATGTTTCTTTAGACCTGTCCAAAATAAATAATGCATTTATTGTGATGTGTAGGCTATAATAAATTGATTCATTAGACTTTTAAAAATGTAAATGTTCCAAAGGTCTACATCAGTGGCTTGTAGGTTATGCATAGAAGTCAGGAGATGCTAAATATGTTTATGTTAATTAACGGTCAATTACAGTGAGACCGGCAGTTATTTGCTTGACAATCACCGACTGACAAAATATAATGACCGCCACTGCCCTAATTCTGAGAAAGATACATTTTAGGATTTGACAGAGAGAGACAGAGATTTATAAATCAACCGTTTTGTCCTCTCGGAACAGCCAGCCAGTCTGGGCTCTGGAGAAGGTGATGGACTTGGTGGAGAGAGTGGCCGAGTAAACATCGCTGCTCATAAGGATGTCCACCTCTTCCTCTGTCTCCATCTCTGACTCCTGGAACACAAGGAGCCACCGCCACGTTGGTAAGCAGGTAGAAGCCTTCTGCACACACACACACTTCACAAAAACAGGGCTCACAGAGTTCAGAAGCTAGGTGCCCAGTTTTTAAAGATGGAATAAAAAACTGTCAGGGACATTAGCTAGAGAAGTGCAAAAACAACAACTTCAGCATCAAGTCCTGTCTCACCTCGTGGTGTATCCGTTGGTACACCTTCTGTTCATTGTCCAGCACCACAAAGGACTCTGAGGGGATGGCGTCGCCATTGAAGATGAAGCTGAGGTCACCACGTTGGCACTTCATATCTGTGAAGTCTATGAGAGTGGTGTCCAGTCTATGACCATAGAGAGAGAAAGGTTGAATTTCAAACCACTTCATGGGTCAATATAATGTCAATAGCACCAGTATCAGCACATTAAAGCAGCACATATTGCCTCCAGTTCATACGTATGCTTAATGATTACTCACATCAACAGTGGGGCAAAAAAGTATTTAGTCAGCCACCAATTGTGCAAGTTCTCCCACTTAAAAAGATGAGAGGCCTGTCATTTTCATCATAGGTACACTTCAACTATGACAGAAAATGAAGAAGAAAAAAAAAATCAGAAAATCACATTGTAGGATTTATTTATTTATTTATTTGCAAATTATGGTGGAAAATAAGTATTTGGTCAATAACAAATGTTTCTCAGTACTTTGTTATATACCCTTTGTTGGCAATGACAGAGGTCAAACGTTTTCTGTAAGTCTTCACAAGGTTTTCACACACTGTTGCTGGTATTTTGGCCCATTCCTCCATGCAGATCTCCTCTAGAGCAGTGATGTTTTGGGGCTGTTGCTGGCAACACAGACTTTCAACTCCCTCCAAAGATTTTCTATGGGGTTGAGATCTGGAGACTGGCTAGGCCACTCCAGGACCTTGAAATGCTTCTTACAAAGCCACTCCTTCCTGTTGCCCGGGCAGTGTGTTTGGGATCATTGTCATGCTGAAAGACCCAGCCACGTTTAATCTTCAATGCCCTTGCTGATGGAAGGTGGTTTTCACTCAAAATCTCACGATACATGGCCCCATTCATTCTTTCCTTTACACGGATCAGTCGTCCTGGTCCCTTTGCAGAAAAACAGCCCCAAAGCATGATGTTTCCACCTACTGCTCCACAGTAGGTATGATGTTCTTTGGATGCAACTCAGCATTCTTTGTCCTCCAAACATGATGAGTTGAGTTTTTACCAAAAATGTATATTTTGGTTTCATCTGACCATATGACATCTCTAGCAAACTTCAGACGGGCCTGGACATGTACTGGCTTAAGCAGGGGGACACGTCTGGCACTGCAGGATTTGAGTCCCTGGCGGCGTAGTATGTTACTGATGGTAGGCTTTGTTACTTTGGTCCCAGATCTCTGCAGGTCATTCACTAGGTCCCCCCGTGTGGTTCTGGAATTTTTGCTCACCGTTCTTGTGATCATTTTGACCCCACGGGGTAGGATCTTGCGTGGAGCCACAGATCTAGGGAGATTATCAGTGGTCTTGTATGTCTTCCATTTCCTAATAATTGCTCCCACAGTTGATTTCTTCAAACCAAGCTGCTTACCTATTGCAGATTCAGTCTTCCCAGTCTGGTGCAGGTCTACAATTCTGTTTCTGGTGTCCTTTGACAGCTCTTTGGTCTTGGCCATGGTGGAGTTTGGAGTGTGACTGTTTGATGTTGTGGACAGGTGTCTTTTATACTGATAACAAGTTCAAACAGGTGCCATTAATACAGGTAACGAGTGGAGGACAGAGGAGCCTCTTAAAGAAGCTGTTACAGGTATGTGAGAGCCAGAAATATTGCTTGTTTGTAGGTGACCAAATACTTATTTTCCACCATAATTTGCAAATAAATTCATTAAAAATCCTACAATGTGATTTTCTGGATTTTTTTTCCTAATTTTGTCTGTCATAGTTGAAGTGTACCTATGATGAAAATTACAGGCCTCTCATCTTTTTAAGTGGGAGAACTTGCACAATTGGTGGCTGACTAAATACTTTTTTGCCCCACTGTATATGTGCTGCACATAGACACGAAAGGGAGAGTGAGAGGTACGACAAAGCGGAGACTTTCAACCAATGGAATGTAAATTAAGTTGTGCCTTGGCCCCCCTCTCCAACTGACATTTTGAAAGCATGTTAGAGAACTTTCTTTCTTTATCACCCACTCACCACAACATGCATACACTTTCATGTGTCTGAGAATAATTATCCCTGAATCTCCAGTGTTGCATAGATTCAGAGCAGGGGAGAAGTGGGGAGGAGGGGTGGCAATTTGTGAGGCAAGTAACCTAGCAACGCCTGAATACACTTTGATTTGTCTGTCTCTGTGAGCATGTGTGTGAGTATCACGGTATGCCAGAGCTACGTGTTGTAAAATGCAGGCCCTTTGAAGAACAATCTGAACCTGGTTTCTTGTCAATGAACACTGAGGCTTGTAAATCTTAGCAACACAGCATACATTAACCAGCCTGCTAACAATTAAACCCGATAACCTTACTGTATTCTGTATTGTCCAACTGGTGATGTCAGTTCGCTACTGGATGGGGAATAATTGAATGTGACGACTTGGCGCTGGGACAATTATAATGTAGTCGGTAGGGTTAGAGTAGGTGTTAGTTATCTCTTTAACTAAGTGTAATTATTTGGAGAGGGATGACAAGGTAATAGAACTGCAAACAGATGCCGTGCTGCTCAGTCACAGCAGTGCAAGAACCGATTTCACACTCTAGTTAACTGTTCTTGTCATTAGCCACCGTGCTGGGGTTGGCTTTACAGAAGCCCATAAAGCTGGGAGCGAGTGTAGTGTTCAAGGCCAGGAATCTTTACTGAACTGAAAAGGGCTCTAAAAGCTTGAAAGTGCTTCAATAAAGGGTTTTATCAAGGCATATTGACCTTTATTATCGTGGGTTTTACCATATCTCATGGACTTTTTCAGTATAATACTAAAGCTGAGGACATCACTCAGGAGAAGCACCAGTCTAATGTTGTTGGATGGACAGAGGTGGCTCCTTGGGTTTGTCCATAGGGGAAAGCTCAATACCTGACTCTTTCTGCATTTAACGAAACTGCATCTCTGCCCTACCAAGACTAGGACAAGATGGCTGAAGGAGAAACAGACTGGCACCCAACCAAAGCTAAAGATTGGTGAAGAACAGTGTATCAATTTTGAGCTGCGGAGGAGGAGAAGCAACATTGTGCATTGTGTGTGTGTGTGTGTGGACAAACTTTGAACAGGCTGTAACAGCTGAGACCAGTACAGTACTGGTTAATGAATCAGTGATCCATGGTGGCACACCCATCTCTTTATTACGTGTTGTAATCTGTTTGACATGCTTATTTGTTGCAATGATCTTGTCTTTTGTCTTGTCTTCTGGTTTGTTTTTTGGCTTCAAGCAAATTGTTGCTAAACAAACACCTCACTGTGTAAGTGATCCGACGTCTGCCGAGCAGTCCTCCAAGCAGATCAGATTTTTTTGAACAAGGGATGACAAGGGATGACTTGACTCACCTGATGTTGATCCCCTGTTTGTAGATCTTACAGGCGTCAGAGGGCAGGATTCTGGAAAGCAAAGGCACTGCAACATGGGGAAATAGATGGTCCTAAGTTTAGAAACTCCAACCACTTCAAAGTTCCTATATTCCCTCTTTCAGAGCCCATACCTGCACAGGAATATGCAGTTCTGCAGTTTAATATTTAACACTCTTTACAAGCCTACACCAGACTGTCATTAAATAATGACTTCCAAAGTCCTGCACCTTATCAAGGTCTCAGTCACAGAACTATAAAAGAGATGCGGAAGGTATTATGTGACTGATTTAGGTTATGTGCAAATAGGATTTGAGACCACTTCTGACCCTTGGAAGACACCACACTATTGTTGATGTTCCAATAATTACGTTAGCATGCTGTACTATATTGCTTCATTATAAACTGGGTGGTACGAGCCCTGAATGCTGATTGGCTGAAAGCCGTGGTATATCAGACCATATTTTTTTTTTAATAAAGGAGATCGCACACTCTAGGAGCTCAGATTAAAAAAATATTTTATGTCCAACATTTCAACAAATTGTCAAGGTCAACCCCTCTCCTAGGGAGGGTGACATGGCATCAAACATGTACCCTCCCTAGGAGAGTGGGTGACCTCGACAATTTATTGAGAGGCTGCCTGGATCTTTAACTTAAAGGCCCTTGCTCCCTTCGGTCTCAATGTAGACTTTGATCTGAAGCCATTCTTGTGATTATTGTGATTTTGCTGTTGTAAATGTTTGTAGGCTTATGTAGCCAAATTGTATCTATGATCATACGCTATCCATTTATGTTTTTTGTATGCTATTTTAATATATGAGAATTAACCAATGATATCAGGCCACACCCGGCCATGATTACAGACACCTGTGTGTGTCTTTTGACACTATTTAAACGAGTCATCCCGCAGTGTTTGTCATTATACCCTGATGAAGACAGCTTGTCTGTCTAAACGTTGGACATAAATATTTTTGCATCTGAGCTCCTAGAGTGTGCGGCTCTCCTTTATTTGTTTAAGTGTTCCACTCCACTAGCCAGCACCTCACCTAAATAGTTGTGCGTTTCTTTCGCCTCTAGATTATATCAGAGCGTATACCATGGGCATGACAAAACATTTATTTTTATGGCTAATTACTAATTACGTTGGTAACCAGTTTATAATAGCAATAAGGCACCTCGGGGGTTTATGGTATATTGCCAATATACCATGGCTAAGGGCTGTATCAAGGTACTCCGCGTCGCGTCTTGCCTAAGAACAGCCCTGGTATACTGGCCATATACCACACCCCCTTGGGCTATATTGCTTAATTCTAATGCATATATAAGTATGCTAGCATGGATATTGGAACAGAGCCTATGAATGTCATGTGTGCCAGCAGTGCATCTCGCTCTGAGAGGAAATCAATTCCCTTTGATCTGCACTAGTACAGACTGGACAACGTGTCTGTTCTATCCCCAGAATATTGAAAAGGACTGCTGGGGTCCTGATCTCTCAATGTCTGAGGTGAAACGTTTAGAATGTTTCAGATAGAAATTGAATTAACAGAGCTGGCTCAATTCTCTGTTATATCTGTTCTGCACTATAGAATTCCATCTGAATGTTCTATGATGTTTCACCCTCCTGAACAGTGATCATTTAAAAGGCATCTCCCAATACATTCTTTACATTTGAGCCCTTGCCACATAGGGGCACTCGGCTCCATCCCCTGTCAAATTCTACCAATTCACACAATCAGGATCCCTTTCTTTACTGTTGTGAACAGTCACACAATCTTTACAAGCAGGTCAATATTTAACATGGACATTTGAACACACTCTAGACTTACACTGGACATTCAGCCAAAGTAATTTGGGACATTTGTAACATTATTTTCTCTATAATGTATTCCAAGAAACGATAGGCATTGCGTGAATAATGCATCTAAAAATAAGATTCATTGATTCTCTCTCTTGCGCTCGACCTCTGAATGCTCGGCTATGAAAAGCCAACTGGCATTTACTCCTAAGGTGCTGACCTTTTGCACCCTCTATAACCCCTATGATTATTATTTGACCCTGCTGGTAATTTATGAACGTTTTACATTCTGAAGAACGATATGGCATTAATGACAATGTTATAATCGCTACCCAGCACAGCCAGAAGAGGACTGGCCACCGCTTGGAGCCCGGTTCCTCTCTAGGTTTCTAGACATTGTGTTTTACCTAGACATTGTGCTTCTACATCTGCACTGCTTGCTCTTTGGGATTTTAGGCTGGATTTCTGTATAAGCACTCTGCTGTAAAAAGGGCTTTATTAAATACATTACATTTGATTGATGTACAAGTTAATAGGCCTTAGTAATGCTGGTGGTGGGATGATGTATTGCCACCACCAGGGGGGAGTGTCTGTCTTTCTGTCAGCGTGTGTGGGGGGGGGGGGGGTGAGCCACTCCCTCCAGTGGATTATCTCAGGCTTGTAAACAATCTCTATTATTATTATTATTATCGCTATTAAGAGATAGCACCATATTAACACAAACAGGCCTGGTTGTGAGTAATTTTATTATATACTTGTGTGGAATGCAAAGCAAACTCACCCCAGCTTTGAAAGTCCCAGTGAACCTCCAAGTAAAAGTCTCCCAGCTGGAAAGAAACAGAATATCAATTACATTATCAATCAAAATACACCAGAGTAACAGAGGAAGAGTAGACCTGACAGACATTACCATATCAAAGATGGCCTAGTTGAGCCTCATTTTCTTCAATGAGTTTAGAATCCAATATGTAGTTAAAATGCTCTGAAATTACACAGCTGGCTCAACTAATCTCACAGTACTGACCAGAAATAAAACCTCCTGTGATGTAATATTAATAATAACGCATCACATCTCTGAGAAATATAATCCCCTGGAGTTAAGAGAGAATCTCTCTCTGACATCACAGGAATGATAATATCCTCTCATCTAACACAGGAGAGAACTGCTCTCTCATCCCTTTCCTCCATCGCGCTCTCCTTCTCTTCATCACTCAGGTTCATCCTCTTGGGGAGTCACAACTGACCTGGTAGTGGCTTATGCCCAGGGCACCAGATGTTTATGCCCACAGCATACCCTCGACAACATCATGCCAGCCACAATGCTGCAAGGCTCCCCAAAGCCCAGACTATCAACTGTGTGTGTGAGAGTGCAAGTGGGTGTGTGGAGTGGAGAATCTGCCTCCCCCTGTGTCGTTAGAATGTTTATGAGAATGTCACCTTTCATGCAGGTTGACCCATGCAGGTTGACCCATGCAGGTTGGCCCATGCAGGTTGACCCATGCAGGTTGACCCATGCAGGTTGACCCATGCAGGTTGACCCATGCAGGTTGGCCCATGCAGGTTGACCCATGCAGGTTGACCCATGCAGGTTGACCCATGCAGGTTGACCCATGCAGGTTGACCCATGCAGGTTGACCCATGCAGGTTGACCCATGCAGGTTGGCCCATGCAGGTTGACCCATGCAGGTTGACCCATGCAGGTTGACCCATGCAGGTTGACCCATGCAGGTTGGCCCATGCAGGTTGACCCATGCAGGTTGACCCATGCAGGTTGACCCATGCAGGTTGACCCATGCAGGTTGGCCCATGTTGCTGTCTGTCTGCATAATCCCTGAGCGTAGGCGACTAGGGCGAGGGCATATTCACTGCATGTAGTGGGTTGTTCTCTGGGGGTGCATTGTTGTGATGACAGTAGTTAGTGTGAGACTGAGTGACTGATAGTGCCTGGGTCTGTGTGTGTTTAAGACATTTTGCTACATCAGAGAAATAATCCTGCAGCAACAGGAAATATAAATTATTATGTAGACATTTTTGTAGTTGTAGTTGTTAAGTGGACATTGCAGACTTCAGAAGCCTTTTTACACCTCAAATACACTACAAGGGATCAGGGATATTAAATAACAACGGGGGAAAGAGAGAGAGAGAGACTCAGTGCCGTACCTCTTTGAGGGCGTTCAGTAACTTTGGCCTCTTGTCCGCCACACTTTCTCTGGATTGCTGTTTCAGCTTCCTTAGCAGCGCTGTGACTGACAGAGAGAAGTACAGAGAGAGCGAGGAGTGAGACCACAACTACATACGGCAATAACAATCATCATTACTGGAATCTCTAGGTATTGGTCTTCAAGAGGAAGTATCCAATCAACTGCATTGCACATTGCTAAATAGAGGATCACATTTCACCATGCAAATTCCATTGAACTTGACCCCAATCTATACTGTATGCTTTTAAAAGCTTAGTTGCGATGACTGAATCATTTGGTGTCTGGGTAGCTAAGCATCACATCATTCAAATCTTGATCACACAGTACAGCATTGTACAGTATTAAAGCACATGACACTGTCAATGAATTTCAATAATGGGAGAAACACACCAACTGACTGCTAATTCTAGTCCCTGATATACACTATATTGACTTCCCAGAGTGAAATGGCATAACAGGCTTTACAACCCCCACCGACTACACTGCTGGTAGGGATCACATATATTCTAGGAAGTTCAAAGAGGGAAATGATATGAACAATAAAGTGGACCATTAATGAGATACCTCTGTTAGCTCTTTAATGACCCGAGGGAGGACAAACAGAGCAGAGACTTTTAACCATGACAACCCAGCTTAACAAGCTTTCAGCCTAATTCCTCTCGTTTTCATACAAATAAGACAGAGCTGAAACAGCCACACCCGACTAACATTTATCTGTGGTTCAAAGAGAGGTGGGAACAACAGCTAATTGCAGTTATAGGAGGCATCAGGGGATTAAACGACAATGTGAGCAATACACATAATATGCTTTTAGAAGAAAACAGCTTTTTTTAAATAAAAACCACAAACCTCCAATAAAAGGAATGGAATCATGTTACAGACAAACCATATAGTGTTTAATTTGGTCATTTCAAATGCAGGGGCTGAAGTAGGCCTAATCTGTCCATTCAATCACACAGGTTGTTTACCGAACAAACACACACACAAATCCCACAATAATAAGCTAACTGTAGGCCTACACATGTATTCTTTATTCTGTGCATCCCAGGAAAATAACCTCTCCCTCAATGTCAACAAAACAAAGGAGCTGATCGTGGACTTCAGAAAACAACAGAGGAGCACCCCCCTATCCACATCGACAGGGCCGCAGTAGAGAACATGAAAAACGTCAAGTTCCTCATCGTACACATCACTGACAATCTGAAATGGTCCACCCACACAGAGTGGGGTGAAGAAGGCTTAGGCTTGGCCCCTAAGACCCTCACAAACTTCTACAGATGCACCATGGAGAGCATCCTGTCGGGCTGTATCACCACCTGGTACGGCAACTGCACCAAGCGCAACCACAGGACTCTCCAGAGAATGGAACGATCTGCCTAGCCTCCAGGATATCTACAGCACCTGAGCCATGGCCTGTTCACCCCGCTACCATCCAGAACACGAGGTCAGTACAGGTGCATCAAAGCTGGGACTGAGAGACTGAAAAACAGGTTATATCTCAAGGCCATCAGACTGTTAAATAGTCACCACAAGCCGGCCTTCACCCTGTACCCTGCCCTGAACTTTAGTCACTTACACTTGCCGGCTACCACCCGGTTTCTCAAACCTGTACCTTAGAGGTTGCTGCCCTATGTACATAGTCATGGAACACTGGTCACTTTAATGTTTACATAGGTTTTTACCCACTTCATATGTATATACTGTATTTTAGTCAAGGCTATCCTATTCAACTATTGCTGTACATATACTATTCTATCCACGTATTCTTCAGATATATAAATTATATCAATATACTGTACATATATATATACAGTACCAGTCAAAAGTTTGGACACACCTACTCATTCCAGGGTTTTTCTTTATTTTTACTATTTTCTACATTGTAGAATAATATTGAAGACATCAAAATGATGAAATAACACATATGGAATCATGTAGTAACCAAAAAAGTGATATATTTGAGATTCTTCAAAGTAGCCACCCTTGATGACAGCTTTGCAAACTCTTGGCATTCTTTCATGAGCTTCATGAGGTAGTCACCTGGAATGTGTTTCAATTAGCAGGTGTGCCTTGTTAAAAGTTAATTTGTAGAATTTATTTCCTTCTTACTTTGAAGAATCTCAAATAAATGTTGATTTGTTTAACAATTTTTTGGTTACTACATGATTCTGTGTTATTTAATAGTTTTGATGTCTTAACTATTATTCTACAATGTAGAAAATAGTACAAATAAAGTAAAACCCTTGAATGAGTAGATGTGTACACACTTTTGACTGGTATTGTGTGTGTAAATACCCCTAGACTTTTTTCACATTTTGTTACGTTACAGCCTCATTATAAATATACACACACAATACCCCATAATGACAAAGCAAAAACAGCTTTATTTTTTGGGGTCAATTTATATATAAAAAAATGGAAATTCACATTTACATAAGTAATTCAGAACCTTTACTCAGTACTTTGTGGAAGCACTTTTGGCAGCAATTACAGCCTTGAGTCTTCTTCGGTATGATGCTACAAGCTTGGCAGATTTGTATTTGGGTAGTTTTTCCCATTCTAATCTGCAGATCGTCTTAAGCTTTGTCAGGTTGGATGAGGAGTGTTGCCGCACAGCTATTTTCAGGTGAAAAACACCCCCACAGCATGATGCTGCCACCACCATGCTTCACAGTAGGAATGATCCAAGGTTTCCTCCAGACATGACGCTTGGCATTCTGGCCAAAGACTCCAAACGGGCTGTCAAGTGCCTTTTACTGAGGAGTGGCTTCTGTCTGGCCTCTCTACCATAAAGGCATGATTGGTAGAGTGTTGTAGAGATGTTTGTCCTTCTGGAAGGTTCTCCCATCTCCACAGAGGAACTCTAGAGCACTGTCAGAGTGACCATCGGGTTCTTGGTCACCTCCCTGACCAAGACCCTTCTCCCCCGATTACTCAGTTTGGCTGGGCAGCCAGCTCTAGGAAGAGTCCTAGGTCAACCTCATGGCTTGGTTTTTGCTCTGACATGCACTCTCAACTGTTGGACCTTATATAGACAGGTGTGTGTGCCTTTCCATAACATGTCCAATCAATTGAATTTACCACAGGTGGACTCCAATCAAGTTGTAGAAACATCTCAAGGATGATCAATGGAAACAGAATGCACTTGAGCCCAATTTCAAGTCTCATGGCAAAGTGACTGAATACTTATGTAAATGTGATATTTAAGTTTTTCTAAAAAAATGTTTTTGATTATGGGGTATTGTGTTCAGATTATCGAGGATTTCTATTTATTTAATCAATTTTAGAATAAGGCTGTACGGCTATTCTGTATCTACACATATATGATGGGATGTGTAGACAATAATGTAAATTTTTTTAGACTCCGGACTGACACGGCTCGTCCTCATATTTCTATATTTTTTAATTCCGTTCTCTTAATTTTAGATGTGTGTATTGTTAGATATTACTGTACTGTTGCAGCTAGAAACACAAGCATTTTGATATATCCCCAATAATATCTGCTAAATATGTGTACGCGACCAATAAAATTTGATTAGAGTTCACAGACCCAAAGAGGAAACCAAAGGCAGCAGAGACATTGGTGCTGTTAATGAAACTAGGCCACGGGGGCCAAGCTCTGTGCTATGTTTTGGTGTTTTGGGGGCCAGGCACCTCTCTGTTTTTCGCAGGCATAGTTGCCTAATGAGAGGCGACAGGCTCCGGATGGGCGAGCCTCCTGATCCTCACCGTTCCTCTGTGGGAGAGACCAGAGAGGGGAGAAGAGGGAGGAATAACTCACCATCTGCCCACAGACCACCCAGCATAAATGGGCTGAGCTGACACGGACCTCAACACTGGACCACCTCTCTATAATTAGGCCTATTCACCCTCATACAGACCAAATCATGGCTATAGAAGCAATTTCCTGTCTGAAAGGGGTCTGGATTGTTAATGATAAATCATAATAGATCATGTATTATTAATGCTAATGAATCCACCACATAACCAAGACCTGAAATAATATTGTTTATCCAACAGTGAAAAATGAACTACACCTGTCAGCCAGCTTTCGAGTAGCAGGGAGAGGACAGTAAATATTGACACAGTGTAAGCACTAGGCAGCAATAGACTTCACTGCAGGCAAAATACCTATTCATTATTGGCGGCACAACAGAACAGGCTAAGCTAGCAGTCGGTCATAGACAGAACAGGCTAAGCTAGCAGTCGGTCATAGACAGAACAGGCTAAGCTAGCAGTCGGTCATAGACAGAACAGGCTAAGCTAGCAGTCGGTCATAGACAGAACAGGCTAAGCTAGCAGTCGGTCATAGACAGAACAGGCTAAGCTAGCAGTCGGTCATAGACAGAACAGGCTAAGCTAGCAGTCGGTCATAGACAGAACAGGCTAAGCTAGCAGTCGGTCATAGACAGAACAGGCTAAGCTAGCAGTCGGTCATAGACAGAACAGGCTAAGCTAGCAGTCGGTCATAGACAGAACAGGCTAAGCTAGCAGTCGGTCATAGACAGAACAGGCTAAGCTAGCAGTCGGTCATAGACAGAACAGGCTAAGCTAGCAGTCGGTCATAGACAGAGCAGGGCGCTCCAGTTTTCCAGTTCTCCTGCCACATCAGAGGCTATGGGACAAATCACTTCCATCTCCATTGGGCTTTGATGGCAGAATTCCCCTGCCATTCTAATCAAAGCACCCAGCAGGGCGCTGGACAGTAAAAGCCCCATATGATAAGCCACCATAGCGCCAAACCCAGGGGACCAGAGCCTGCTTTTGAACTATTTCATAGGCTGCTGCATTGTGATTGATGTGAGCACTTAGGGCTAGATGTCAGCCATCCTAATGAGAGTAATAAACTAATGACTTTCATGTGATTATATTGAGAGAGAAATAAAAAGCATGATTGTTTTTTACATGATTGTAAAAGATGGGGAGGGCAGTCACTACAAAGGATATGTAATTCAATATTCCATCATGTGAAGTGAGATCAACAGAACAGAAACAGTAGAATAGCTAGCTAGTATCCATTTCCTAGGCTTTTGTGTCTCCTGATGGGTGGTGGACAACTGTCCATCCATCTCTCTCACACAGATCTAGAAAGAGACACCTATTAACACCATTAGGTAGAATGTTTTAATTTAGTTAGCATATTGTGACTGAGGAAATAACCATCTTCAAATCAAACGTTATTTGTCACATGCGCCGAATACAACAAGTGTAGACCTAACCGTGAAATGTTTACTTACCAGCCCTTAACCAACAGTGCAGTTCAAAAAGAGTTAAGAAAATATTTACCAAATAAACAAAAGTAAAAAATTATAAAAAGTAAACAAAATAACAATAATGAGGCTCTATACAGGGGGTCCAGATCATTTGCACATGTAGGTAGGAGTGAAGTGACTATGCATAAATAATAAACAGAGAGTGTAGCCGTGCACAAAACAAATGTATGGGGGGGGGTCTTGTTCAGCAGTCTTGTGGCTTGGGGGTAGATGCTGTTAAGGAGCCTTTGTCCTATACTTGGCGCTCCAATACCGCTTTTTTTTCACCTTCATTTAACCAGGTATGCTAGTTGAGAACAAGTTCTCATTTACAACTGCCACCTGACCAAGATAAAGCAAAGCAATGCGACAGAAACAACAACACAGAGTTACACATGGAATAAACAAAACATACAGTCAATAATACAGTTTTAAAAAAGAAACCAAAAAGTATATATACAGTGAGTGCAAATGAGGTAAGATAAGGGAGGTATAAGGCAATAAATAGGCCATGGTGGCGAAGTAATTATAATATAGCAATTAAATACTGAGATGGTAGATGTGCAGAAGATGAATGTGCAAGTAGAGATACTGGGGTGCAAAGGAGCAAGATAAATAAATAAATACAGTATGGGGGTGAGGTAGATAGATGGGGTGTTTACAGGTGGGCTATGTACAGGTGCAGTGATCTGTGAGCTGCTCTGACAGCTGGTGTTTAAACCTAGTGAGGGAGATATGAGATATGCTTGCAGAGAAAACAGTCTATGAGTTGGGTGTAAAACATTTGGAATCTTCCTGAAATTGAGGAAAACATCACTCCAAATAAGACAAAGAAAAAGAAGGCCTATCTTCACATCATGAGACAGCAGCAAAAATGTAGGTCTTCCTTTAGGTCTTTAAATAGGCTACTTTTGACTGCTCTGCACTGTACTGCCATGGGAAAGGTCCTTCTGCTCTTTTGTACTGCCCAAAGCCAGGATGTAGTTCACTTCTCATCCAAACAGGAAGTTGTTTCAGGCTCAAGTGTGACAACACCTCAGACCTCTATATGGAAAAGTTGTTCCCTGCCTTGTAAAAACTAGGAAAGAAACAGTGATAGGCTTTTAGTGAGCACATAAATTTGACACACAGTTGTGTGAAAAAAAAACATGTGGACTATGGACAAGTATAAAGGGAGAAAACACATAACTATGTTCCTGCTGTAAAACTGACTCATTTGCTAAATCTGCTACCTGCCATCTGTGGTGAACAAAGCGTTGACCAACTTTTGGTTGTGAAACAACCGGCTAATATAATAATATATATAATAATATATACCATTTAGCAGACGCTTTTATCCAAAGCGACTTACAGTCATGTGTGCATACATTCTACGTATGGGTGGTCCCGGGAATTGAACCCACTACCCTGGCGTTACAAGCGCCATGCTCTACCAACTGAGCTACAGAAAGACAAACAATTTATTCACTTCTGTTTTGGATACAGTGCTTTCAGAAAGTATTCACACTCCTTGACGTTTTACATATTTTGTTGTGTTACAGCCTGAATTAGGATTGGTTTAAATTGAAATTGTGTGTCACTGGCCTACACACAATAGCCCATAATGTCAAAGTGGAATTCTGTTTTTAGAAATGTTTACAAATTAGCGGCCCAACTTTCACTGGGGACATGACCCCACCACATTCTGAAATGGCATTGTTGTCCCCCCCTCCCAGTTTTAACATTGTACTGTGATACATTAAGGGTGTGCTTTAGGACCACGCGGACACCACAGAACGTACGGATAGACTGTGTGAAGGCAAAGCTTCTGAAAGGCTGGCTTATAGGAGAGATGAACAGAGGCAGGTGCTGTCTGTGTGTGTTGGGCATTTTCTCTGAGTTGTAAAAGCAAGCAGTGCAGAAATTGGCTACTCTTTATTTGACTGATGCAAGGTAAGTGCTGTTTGACTTAACAGGAAGTAGCTAATGTTTCATCCCCTCTCGACTGAAGTTCTGTCTGAAGTGAATGATTTTGCTACAGTAGCTACCACAAACAGTTCAGCGATAGCCTCTAGCTATCTCAGTATCTGTCAGGTAGCAGTAGAACAGCTGTTGTGTGTATGGAAATATTTTGTAGCCTTTGTTTTGTCCTGTTTCAGAAGTAAATTAACTTGGCTAGTTTTTGCCAGTTGATGTAGCTACCATTAGAGCTAGCCAAAAGTTGGCTAACGTTAGCTAGCTCACTAACTTAACCCTCAATCACATTAGACCTAAGTCAAATGATGAAACCAGTGGCCAAATGAATGAAGACCAATACTTAGCAAAGTAACGTTATTGATCTGTCAGTTTCCCTAGCTAATTCTCTACTCCGACACGGCTTAAACAGCTCTACAGGCTTCAATGTCATGGCCCACAGTCAGTAGACAACACTATGCTCATCATGTCTTAGCAGCATCGGATGGTGACAGGAGTCCCAGCAGGGTCAGACAGCCAGGGAAGACTAGTGAATTTTGCAGTATATTAAAACAATCAATGAATTGATACAAAGTTCCATCTTTAGTTAATGGTAGGCCTACAGTAGCGATCTAGAAGAAAAATAAATGCACACCTATTAAGACGAGGTGCTGGCTAGCGGAGTAGAAAACTTGAAAATAAAAGAGAGCTGCACACTCTAGGAGCTCAGATGCAAAAATGTAATTACCAACGTTTCGACAGCCAAGCTGTCTTCATCAGGGTGACCACCTCTGAGCTCCTAGAATGTGCGGCTCTCTTTTATTTTCAAGGCCTACAGTAGCTACATGACTAAAGCTTAAAGCTACAGTCTGAGATCTGGGAATAATGGTGACTTCAATTATTGAACCATTCTATTATCCAAGAATAGAATCAATGTATAAATGTACACCAAGGTCATTCTTTGTCATGCTTTATAGCAGGATCAGATGGTGACAGGGGTCTCAGCAGGGTCAGGCAACCAGGGAAGACCAGTCTGTGGTGTCGCCAAGGTGAACTTTTGCAGATGCAACACTTTATTCTCTCTGTGCAGCAAACACTGGACAAGCCAGAAGCTTCAAACATTGAAACTATATTAAGGAAGTCTAACAAACCTCTAAAGTTTATTTCCACATTGTATCAAGGGTTGATAGAGGCTTTTCCTGATGATACAAAACATGTACAACTAAAATGTAAGGAAGACCTAGGAGACACTATTGATGATGATGAATAGATACATACAGTGCATTTGAAAAGTATTCAGACCCCTTCCCTTTTTCCTCATTTTGTTACATTACATCCTTATTCTAAAATGGATTAAATGTTTTTTTCCCCCTCAATCTACACACAATACCCCACAATGACAAAGCGAAAACAGGTTTTTAGAACATTTTGCAAATTTCATGCACTTAGAAATGTCATTCCTCTGCTGGAGGTGTAAAACACAAGAGAACATATTTGCATAATGTTATGCTCTTGTGAAGGCTGGCTGAATTCTGGAAAAGAGTATGTTCTTTTAACTCAGCAGGTCTACAGATTCTCCCTTCTCCTTGTTTACTTGGAAATGTTGATACTTATCAGATAAAAGTGTGTAGCCTAGCATTAATAGCACTTAAGAAATGCATTGCCATTAATTGGAAGGTTGGTTATCCTCCCACAATGTATGGCAGAAATGTCAGGTTATGTATCACTAGATTAGATTTAATACAAGATTAAGGGTATACTTTGCAACTTTCACAAGGTATGGATGCCTTCTATGGAATACTGTACGACAAAAATAGTCTGTATTGACAACATGCCCACGTCAGGGGAGATACCTATTTAGGCAATCCCTAGCTGCTGGGCTGCTCAGTCCTGGCCCTGGGGGTCTACCGTACTGTTGGTTGTCACTCTGACCTTGGCCTAACACCTGAAAACAATAATGAATGTTTCACTAAGATCCTAAAGCTGAGTGGGATTTGTTGGGGTGCTGCAGGGTGGCGAATGCCTAGGGGAAGGATGGTGCGATCCAGCTATATTGTATGCAAGTAAAAAGAGCTCTACGGTACTTTTAGGCATATGAATTACAGTGCCCTCTGTACATTTTTGGGACAGTGAAGCATTTTTTCTTTTCAAAGTTTGAAATTAAACAATGATTATGAAGTTAAAGTACAGGCGGTCAGCTTTAATTTGAGGTTATTTTCATCCATATCGGGTAAAGCGCTTAGAAATTTCAGCACTTTCTGTACATAGTCCCGTCCCCCCCATTTAGGGAGGAAGGAAGTCTGTACAGAATAGGGTTGTTTGAGGCAATTCCAACACAACACATCACTGAGTGCCACGTATGGTGGTGGCTGCATCATGTTATGACATTGAATGTTTCTGAAAATCTATGGCTTGAAAATCTATGGCAAGACTTAAATGGCTGTTTAGCAATGACCAACTTAAGAGAGCTTGAAGAGTTTGAAAAATAATAAATGTGCAAATATTGTACAATCCAGGTGTGCAAAGCGCTTAGAGAGAGACTTACCCAGAAAGACTCATCTGTAATCACTGCTGAAGGTGATACTAACATTAAGACTCAGGGGTGTGAATACTTATATAAATTAAATATTTCTGTATTGAATTTTCAATAAATTTGCAAAAATGTCACTGTCATTATGGGATATTGTGTGTAGATGGGTGAGATTTTTTATTTATTTAATCCATTTTGAATTCGGGTTGTAACAACAAAATGTGGAATAAGTCAAGGGGTATGAATACTTTCTGATGGCACTGTATGTGTCACGACTTCCGCCGAAGTCGGTCCCTCTCCTTGTTCGGGCGGCGTTCGGAGGTCGACGTCACCGGCCTTCTAGCCATCACCGATCCACTTTTCATTTTCCATTTGTTTTGTCTTTGTCTTACACACCTGGTTTCAATTCCCCAATTAGTTGTTCATTATGTAACCCTCTGTTCCCCCACGTCTGTTTGAGTAATTGTTTGTATGTAGTATGGTCCGTTAATGTGGGCTCTCTTTATTGTATCGCATTTGTATATTTTGAGTAAAGTACGTTTATTTACTTATATCTGCTGTCCTGCGCCTGACTCCTCTACACCAGCTACACACAGACCACATTGCAGCAAGTCTTTGCCTGACTCAAACTTTATTATTTTGCTGCTCTATCCCCAGCTTAGTTTGGGTTAACTGTTTGGCGAGAATCTGTCTCCTCACCACTGGTGTCCCCCAGGGCTCTGTTCTAGGCCCTCTCCTATTCTCGCTATACACCAAGTCACTTGGCTCTGTCATAACCTCACATGGTCTCTCCTATCATTGCTATGCAGACGACACACAATTAATCTTCTCCTTTCCCCCTTCTGATGACCAGGTGGCGAATCGCATCTCTGCATGTCTGGCAGACATATCA